>NC_041352.1:25698120-25805620 GCF_004354835.1 Perca flavescens
TTAGTCCCTAAATGTTCACAGAACTCATACGCTTTTTACATAGAAACTTATATTAGGCTACTGTAGTAGTCACATGTTTCTGTTGAACTTGTTTCAGCTTTGCTGTCCTTGTTTTTAGCCGTGTGTCCCCTTGTGTGTGTGTGCCTGTCTGTCTGTGTGTGTGTGTGTGTTTGTCTGTGTGTGTGTGTGTGTGTGTGTGTGTGTGTGTGTGTGTGTGTGTGTGTGTGTCCCACTTTCACATTTGTTTGATATTATTTTATTGACAAGTCTCTTTGATTGGCCCCTATTTAAAGCAATAACAAAATTAAGACATATCTACCTTTACATTGTTTAATAGCCTAATATTCTTTTGAGTTCATTATGGTCAACTGCAATATTTCCTGGATTTTGTAAGCTATCCCCATAGTCCTTATACAATGTATGTAGAAATGCAGGAATGGGGATTTAAAAAAGCACCCCCAGACACCCCCTGTGATCAAACCAAAGTTAGACCCTTGCCTACGCCCCTGGTTGCAAAAGAAATACATATTAAATGTAGTTTTAACCCCATATGGAGTGGAAACATGCCTACATTTGGTGCCAAACTGATCAAAACTTTTCCTTCAGGACAAAATAAAAATATTAAATATTTCTCTTTAACAGAAGTGATTTTTTTGACTCAGTGTCGCAGGTGTTTGGACTCAACTGTCCGGATCAACTGGCTCTTTAAAAAAAAAAAAAAAAAAAAAAAGGTCAGAGTTCAACCCGCAAAAACATGCCAACATTTCAAGCAATAATACCAAAGAAACGCCGGTACTCACATGTGAAACTCCTGCGTCTCTCACACCGTCACCATCCCCACCATCACGGCTCCGGCGCGCCCCGCTCACAGCTGCCAAATCGCATCCGGAGAGAAGGCGCAAAGTGGCCGATCCATGAGCACAGAAACTCCGCACAGCGCCAAAGGGGAGGTGGGGAAACGAACAAAAAGTGTTTGGGAATCAAAAATCTCTCGAAGAAAGAAGGTGAAGATGGGGTGGTTGTTGTTGTTGTTCGTTTTTTTTTTTTTTTTTTACATCCAAACAGAGCGATAAAGATGCGGGAGGAGCCGCAGAAGTGTCCCCTCCAGCAGCGGCAGAAGAGGCGGACTGTCGCGCTTCGGTCCCGCCGGGGAGAGGGTGGTGCGCACCGGGCTGTTTCACTCCGTCTGCTCGGTGTCTTCTTCCGGCATCTTCCAACAAAAAAAAATAAACTTCAGGCGCTTAAGTCCTCCGGGAGAAGCGGCTTCATGTTCCTTTAATTCCCCCCTTTGAAATTTCGAAAAACACACTCCTGGCCTTCACCCCCAGCGAACTAAACCAGCGGATTTCTTCTCATCCTCCTCAGGTGTGATGATTAGGTAATTAACGAGAACACACGCGCCGTCTAAAATAAAATAAAAGTCCTCCCTCTCTGTCTCTCTCTTGCGGCTCCAGCTGTTGCTTTTATGTTTCTGGATTTTTTTTCTTCTCCTTCTCCTTCTCCTTCTTCTTCTTCTTGGAAAAATTAATTGAAGGTGAAGAAGTGTGACGTTTTTGCCGTGAGACTGGAGTGTGTTGCTGCGCGTCCGTGCGTCGTTGGGCTGGTATAGGTCTGACCGGCCCGGACTCCCGTCATCCCCGCCGCTTGATCGACCGGAGAGAGAGAGAGAGAGAGAGAGAGGGGGGGGAGAGAGAGAGAAAGAGTGAGAGAGAGACACAGAGAGAGAGAGACACATACAGAGAGAGAGAGAGACACACACACAAACACACACACAGAGAGAGAGACACAGAGAGAGAGAGAGAGCGAGAGAAAGAGAGAGGGAGAGGGAAAGAGAGAGAGACAGAGAGAGAGAGAGAGAGAGAGAGAGAAGGAGAGAGAGACACACACAGAGGGAGAGAGAGTGTTGGAAAGGAAGGAGGGAGAGAGAAGGGCGGAGTATCGCGAGGTTACGCCCTAAGTCCCGTTTTTCTCGCGCTGTCTCTTCTCTCTGAATCAGAAAAGTGTTTATTGCCACAATAAGTTACACTTATGCGGGATTTTCCTCCGTGAATGGTGCAAACACACACACACATTAAACATGAATGTGAACATATGTGTAACATATCTCTCCTCTCTCCTTTTGGTAAAGATGAGCGACAGACGAGTTACAAAAAAACTTTATTTACACACAACCAGGGTTACAAAAAAAGGCGATTAAAAAGCATCAGCATATGAAGAAAAGGTAGATTTAGGAGAAATCAGGACGAAGACGAGTCGAGCATCGACGTCTCTGAGTGTGAGAAGAGGAGGAGGAGGCAGCAAAGCAAAGGTTGGATCACCACCAAGTGGACACAGCAGCAACGACAGCGATTAAACATCCCATAATGTGGAGTCCGGGAGAAACATGCAGCGGTGGGAGAAGTATTCAGATCCTTTACTGCAGTAAAAGCACTAATACAATGTAAAAATACTATGTTACAAGTAGAAGTCCTGCATTGAAAGTGTAACTTAATTAAAAGTCTGTGAGCTAGTGGGGTAACTAAAGTAACTAGTAACTAAAGCTGGAACAGATGAATGTAGCGGAGTAACTAAAGTAACTAGTAACTAAAGCTGGAACAGATGAATGTAGTGGAGTAACTAAAGTAACTAGTAACTAGAGCTGGAACAGATGAATGTAGCGGAGTAACTAAAGTAACTAGTAACTAAAGCTGGAACAGATGAATGTAGTGGAGTAACTAAAGTAACTAGTAACTAAAGCTGGAACAGATGAATGTAGCGGAGTAACTAAAGTAACTAGTAACTAAAGCTGGAACAGATGAATGTAGCGGAGTAACTAAAGTAACTAGTAACTAAAGCTGGAACAGATGAATGTAGCGGAGTAACTAAAGTAACTAGTAACTAAAGCTGGAACAGATGAATGTAGCGGAGTAACTAAAGTAACTAGTAACTAAAGCTGGAACAGATGAATGTAGCGGAGTAACTAAAGTAACTAGTAACTAGAGCTGGAACAGATGAATGTAGCGGAGTAACTAAAGTAACTAGTAACTAGAGCTGGAACAGATGAATGTAGCGGAGTAACTAAAGTAACTAGTAACTAAAGCTGGAACAGATGAATGTAGCGGAGTAAAAACTCCAATATTTCTCTCTGAAATGTAGCGCAGTAGAAGTACAAGTACCTCGACATTTGGACTTAAGTACAGTACTGGAGTACATGTACTATAGTTACACTACACCGCGGGACACACACACAGCTTTCTTGTGCAGGTTCCGAGTTGAAAAGTGGGTGTGTAGTTGTGATTTCTGTGGTTGTGTGGACACACTGGGAAGGACACACACCTGGTTGTTGGACAAGGAGACACTTTGGGTGCAAAACATGGTGGATATCAATGGCTCCTACAATATTATAGTGCTTTCACGACAGTGTCCTGGGTGCGATGTGTCCATGCCGATGGTTATGGGACAGACAGACAGTGTCCTGGGTGCGATGTGTCCATGCTGATAGTTATGAGACAGACAGACAGTGTCCTGGGTGCGATGTGTCCATGCCGATGGTTATGGGACAGACAGACAGTGTCCTGGGTGCGATGTGTCCATGCTGATGGTTATGGGACAGACAGACAGTGTCCTGGGTGCGATGTGTCCATGCCAATGGTTATGGGACAGACAGACAGTGTCCTGGGTGCGATGTGTCCATGCTGATGGTTATGGGACAGACAGACAGACAGACAGTGTCCTGGGCGTGGGGTGTCCATGCCAATGGTTATGGGACAGACAGACAGACAGTGTCCTGGGCGTGGTGTGTCCATGCTGATGGTTATGGGACAGACAGTGTCCTGGGTGCGATGTGTCCATGCCGATGGTTATGGGACAGACAGACAGTGTCCTGGGTGCGATGTGTCCATGCCGATGGTTATGGGACAGACAGACAGTGTCCTGGGCGTGGTGTGTCCATGCTGATGGTTATGGGACAGACAGTGTCCTGGGTGCGATGTGTCCATGCCGATGGTTATGGGACAGACAGACAGTGTCCTGGGTGCGATGTGTCCATGCCGATGGTTATGGGACAGACAGACAGTGTCCTGGGCGTGGTGTGTCCATGCTGATGGTTATGGGACAGACAGTGTCCTGGGTGCGATGTGTCCATGCCGATGGTTATGGGACAGACAGACAGTGTCCTGGGTGCGATGTGTCCATGCCGATGGTTATGGGACAGACAGACAGTGTCCTGGGCGTGGTGTGTCCATGCTGATGGTTATGGGACAGACAGTGTCCTGGGCGTGGGGTGTCCATGCTGATGGTTATGGGACAGACAGACAGTGTCCTGGGTGTGATGTGTCCATGCTGATGGTTATGGGACAGACAGTGTCCTGGGCGTGGGGTGTCCATGCTGATGGTTATGGGACAGACAGACAGTGTCCTGGGTGTGATGTGTCCATGCTGATGGTTATGGGACAGACAGACAGTTTTCACCACCCGGGCCAAGTCCTTTTTTGTCCTCCACTGTCCTGCTCGCATACCACACACTGTGACACACTGGCTGAAGCAATGTAAGAAAGTCTCACGAATACAAGAAGAAGAGGAGGAAGCAAAGGAGAGAGCAGAGGGAAAATGTAAGGTTCAAGGAAAGAATAAAGGGAAGGAGACGTGAGGAGAAAAGGATGGAGGAGGATGGTTAGGTGTGTGGAGTTATACCGCCCCCTGCTGGAGGACAGAAGTGCTGCAGGAGGATTATTAATATATGTAGTCTATAGATCAGGGTTCCATACACTGTGCAAGAACCGAAATTATAATGCAATTTGCAGCAGTTCCTGATCGTCTGAGAAGTATTTTGCTTTTTCTGATGATGTTGTATCATAGTTTAGAATCTATTATTCAATTGAACAGGAGTTGTCTCAAGACACTTTACAGATACAGTAATTGTATAATTTACAAAGACCCTGACAATCCCCCCATGTCTCGGTCTCAACCCCTCAAAGTCTCGTTCTCAACCCCTCAAAGTCTCGTTTCTCAACCCCTCAAAGTCTCGGTCTCAACCCCTCAAAGTCTCGTTCTCAACCCCTCAAAGTCTCGTTCTTGTCTCGGTCTCAACCCCTCAAAGTCTCGTTCTCAACCCCTCAAAGTCTCGTTCTCAACCCCTCAAAGTCTCGTTCTCAACCCCTCAAAGTCTCGTTCTTGTCTCGGTCTCAACCCCTCAAAGTCTCGTTCTCAACCCCTCAAAGTCTCGTTCTCAACCCCTCAAAGTCTCGTTCTTGTCTCGGTCTCAACCCCTCAAAGTCTCGTTCTCAACCCCTCAAAGTCTCGTTCTCAACCCCTCAAAGTCTCGTTCTCAACCCCTCAAAGTCTCGTTCTTGTCTCGGTCTCAACCCCTCAAAGTCTCGTTCTCAACCCCTCAAAGTCTCGTTCTCAACCCCTCAAAGTCTCGTTCTCAACCCCTCAAAGTCTCGTTCTCAACCCCTCAAAGTCTCGTTCTTGTCTCGGTCTCAACCCCTCAAAGTCTCGTTCTCAACCCCTCAAAGTCTCGTTCTCAACCCCTCAAAGTCTCGTTCTTGTCTCGGTCTCAACCCCTCAAAGTCTCGTTCTCAACCCCTCAAAGTCTCGTTCTCAACCCCTCAAAGTCTCGTTCTCAACCCCTCAAAGTCTCGGTCTCAACCCCTCAAAGTCTCGGTCTCAACCCCTCAAAGTCTCGTTCTCAACCCCTCAAAGTCTCGTTCTCAACCCCTCAAAGTCTCGTTCTCAACCCCTCAAAGTCTCGGTCTCAACCGTCTCGGTCTCAACCCCTCAAAGTCTCGTTCTCAACCCCTCAAAGTCTCGTTCTCAACCCCTCAAGTCTCGTTCTCAACCCCTCAAGTCTCGTTCTCAACTTGACTACAACACTGTCTCAGTCATATTTTAGGGTGTGAACTGCCTTTTATTAACGCCAGTACAAACCTTCTCAGCTCTGCTTTGCAATGAAACAAAGTGACCATTAAAATTCGGATTTAAAAAAACTTTATTGCCTCACAGCCGAGGACAGACACTTACAAACGGAGCATCGTTGTGATGCACAAATACAGTTTCAATCCCACTGGGACTATCCCAGTAAAACATTCATATACAAAGTGTGTAAATGTTGCAATCTCGTTGTATTTACTCTACATTATTAAGCTTATTCAGGACGGATTCTTGTTTTTAGCAACATTTCGGTAAATATTGGAATTTTTCCAGGACTATTTCCATGACAGGAAATCATCATAGGATAGTTCCAGGTAGTTCAGGGTTTTCAGGATGCATGTAACACGAATATATGGAAGCCCTGGGAGGCAAGAAGTGAGAAAGAAAAGCATTCTAGTGATCCATTTTCTAAGTCTGCTAAATTCTCTCCGGTGTTTATGACTTAAAAACTGTTGGAAAAAAAAGAGATTCTGCCAGGATAATCTTTATAAGTTCCTTTTTATTATACAGGCAAAATGTAGCCTATATATATATATATATATATATATATATATATATATATATATATATATATATATATATATATATATATATATATATGTATGTATGTTTTTTGTCAAGTGTTTGTTGTTGTAATACTCATTTCGGCCACAAGATTTCAAACAAACACAGGACTTTCATCCAGGAGAGTGGGGGTTCGAGTCCCGTTTGAAACTTAAAGCAAACGGCGAGTTTTTACATCTGTTTTTCTTGCACTTATTGCCTCTCTGGGCTTCCGTACTTTTGTGTGCGCATTAAGTCCTTCACTAAATCCTTCAAGACAGATTCTCAAATATTCACCATGGTTCCTAAAACAAGACCAAACAACTGTCAGATCTGAGGCCTGTACTACGAAGCAAGGATTGGCGTTATGATGGTATGATGGTTATGGGACAGACAGTGTCCTGGGCGTGGGGTGTCCATGCTGATGGTTATGGGACAGACAGACAGTGTCCTGGGTGTGATGTGTCCATGCTGATGGTTATGGGACAGACAGACAGTTTTCACCACCCGGGCCAAGTCCTTTTTTGTCCTCCACTGTCCTGCTCGCATACCACACACTGTGACACACTGGCTGAAGCAATGTAAGAAAGTCTCACGAATACAAGAAGAAGAGGAGGAAGCAAAGGAGAGAGCAGAGGGAAAATGTAAGGTTCAAGGAAAGAATAAAGGGAAGGAGACGTGAGGAGAAAAGGATGGAGGAGGATGGTTAGGTGTGTGGAGTTATACCGCCCCCTGCTGGAGGACAGAAGTGCTGCAGGAGGATTATTAATATATGTAGTCTATAGATCAGGGTTCCATACACTGTGCAAGAACCGAAATTATAATGCAATTTGCAGCAGTTCCTGATCGTCTGAGAAGTATTTTGCTTTTTCTGATGATGTTGTATCATAGTTTAGAATCTATTATTCAATTGAACAGGAGTTGTCTCAAGACACTTTACAGATACAGTAATTGTATAATTTACAAAGACCCTGACAATCCCCCCATGTCTCGGTCTCAACCCCTCAAAGTCTCGTTCTCAACCCCTCAAAGTCTCGTTCTCAACCCCTCAAAGTCTCGGTCTCAACCCCTCAAAGTCTCGTTCTCAACCCCTCAAAGTCTCGTTCTTGTCTCGGTCTCAACCCCTCAAACTCTCGTTCTCAACCCCTCAAAGTCTCCTTCTCAACCCCTCAAAGTCTCGTTCTCAACCCCTCAAAGTCTCGTTCTCAACCCCTCAAAGTCTCGGTCTCAACCCCTCAAAGTCTCGTTCTCAACCCCTCAAAGTCTCGTTCTTGTCTCGGTCTCAACCCCTCAAAGTCTCGTTCTCAACCCCTCAAAGTCTCGTTCTCAACCCCTCAAAGTCTCGTTCTCAACCCCTCAAAGTCTCGTTCTCAACCCCTCAAAGTCTCGTTCTTGTCTCGGTCTCAACCCCTCAAAGTCTCGTTCTCAACCCCTCAAAGTCTCGTTCTCAACCCCTCAAAGTCTCGTTCTTGTCTCGGTCTCAACCCCTCAAAGTCTCGTTCTCAACCCCTCAAAGTCTCGTTCTCAACCCCTCAAAGTCTCGTTCTCAACCCCTCAAAGTCTCGGTCTCAACCCCTCAAAGTCTCGGTCTCAACCCCTCAAAGTCTCGTTCTCAACCCCTCAAAGTCTCGTTCTCAACCCCTCAAAGTCTCGTTCTCAACCCCTCAAAGTCTCGGTCTCAACCGTCTCGGTCTCAACCCCTCAAAGTCTCGTTCTCAACCCCTCAAAGTCTCGTTCTCAACCCCTCAAGTCTCGTTCTCAACCCCTCAAGTCTCGTTCTCAACTTGACTACAACACTGTCTCAGTCATATTTTAGGGTGTGAACTGCCTTTTTATTAACGCCAGTACAAACCTTCTCAGCTCTGCTTTGCAATGAAACAAAGTGACCATTAAAATTCGGATTTAAAAAAACTTTATTGCCTCACAGCCGAGGACAGACACTTACAAACGGAGCATCGTTGTGATGCACAAATACAGTTTCAATCCCACTGGGACTATCCCAGTAAAACATTCATATACAAAGTGTGTAAATGTTGCAATCTCGTTGTATTTACTCTACATTATTAAGCTTATTCAGGACGGATTCTTGTTTTTAGCAACATTTCGGTAAATATTGGAATTTTCCAGGACTATTTCCATGACAGGAAATCATCATAGGATAGTTCCAGGTAGTTCAGGGTTTTCAGGATGCATGTAACACGAATATATGGAAGCCCTGGGAGGCAAGAAGTGAGAAAGAAAAGCATTCTAGTGATCCATTTTCTAAGTCTGCTAAATTCTCTCCGGTGTTTATGACTTAAAAACTGTTGGA
Organism: Perca flavescens; assembly: GCF_004354835.1. Lineage (NCBI taxonomy): Eukaryota > Metazoa > Chordata > Actinopteri > Perciformes > Percidae > Perca > Perca flavescens. Next base: position 25,706,885 of record NC_041352.1, read on the forward strand.
AAAAAAAGAGATTCTGCCAGGATAATCTTTATAAGTTCCTTTTTATTATACAGGCAAAATGTAGCCTATATATATATATATATATATATATATATATATATATATATATATATATATATATATATATATATTATATATATATGTATTTTTTGTCAAGTGTTTGTTGTTGTAATACTCATTTCGGCCACAAGATTTCAAACAAACACAGGACTTTCATCCAGGAGAGTGGGGGTTCGAGTCCCGTTTGAAACTTAAAGCAAACGGCGAGTTTTTACATCTGTTTTTCTTGCACTTATTGCCTCTCTGGGCTTCCGTACTTTTGTGTGCGCATTAAGTCCTTCACTAAATCCTTCAAGACAGATTCTCAAATATTCACCATGGTTCCTAAAACAAGACCAAACAACTGTCAGATCTGAGGCCTGTACTACGAAGCAAGGATTGGCGTTAACGAGGTTATGTTGGAGGTTAGAGATCAACCAGTGTAAAAGCACCGCCTAGTGACCAATCAATACTCGGTTGATAACGGCATCACCATTCTTAGAAGATCTGGTAGAGCTCGGTGCGCAGAGAGAGAGAGAGAGAGAGAGAGAGAGAGAGAGAGAGGTGTGCTCATAAAAGTTAAAACATTCAGAGACCGACAACCCCGTTAACATTCCCTGATGGGTATCTTTATTAAAAGATATGGATTTTAAGCGGAGGGAATTACGTAAAGGCTATTTATCGGCTTGTTGAGCCGTGTGATGCCAATGCACACATCGGTTTGAATTATGTTTTTATATTTTTTTATTTGCTCTCACGATTGCTTACCACTGCTAGGGTTGCAACTGAAATAATAGGCTAAAGCAACGACAGTTTATGGAAAGCACAAGTGTAATTCTGGTCAGATCTTGTGCCTGACTGATGGGGAAGTGATATTGGTCAACAAGAGTTGTGATTTAGGCATTTACAGCGTTGTTTTTTTGCTAGCTTTCCTTCCTGTTTTAGGAAGCAGCGACTGTATTGCATTTTGCCTGTAAAACCTTGTCTGTGTAGTTTGCTCTTCTTTAGGGCTGTCCAACGATAAATCTTTTTTTAATCGCGATTAATCGCTGAATTTCTAGAGTTAATCGCGATTAATCGCATATTTTATCACATGATTAAAATTCTATCATTTTGCATTTCAGAACTGTTTTTAAGTACATATTGACAATGGAAAGCAATTCTTACCAGGGTATCTTGATTGGGAATAAAATGAATGCAAAGAAAGTGACTTTATGAACTTGACTTTAAGATTTGTATTTGTTTTTATTTATTTACTTTTAACAAAAGAAAAATGTGTGAATCTGTCATTATTGCATATAGCTGTAGTAATTTTTGTGGGGATTTGGTTTCATCCACAGGTTGGCAAGTAGCACTCGTAGCAGTCTGAGCCGAGTGAAGTCTAAAATAAATTAATAAATGCCGGCATGCGATTAAAAAATGAATGTGTTATGCTCCGCCCTTAATCGCATCGCAATTAATGCTACGATTAACGTTAATGCTGACAGCCCTACTCTTCTTATATAAAATATGCGGCTGTGGTAGATGTTTGCAATTGGTCATAATGTGCAAACATCGCCTCTTTTATGTGAACGTGCGCGCCGCTGCATTGGGAAACCCTGATGGTTGATTTAAATAGTTGTTAACCACCGTCGTGACACATGGTAACTGAAATAAATGGCAGCTATATAACATGTCACAGTATGAGAAATTAGAAAACGTGAGAATACAGAGGAAAAAAACGACAAAACCCAGATGCTATTTTTCCCTTTTGTTGTGTTAAACATATGATCGAAACTTTATCTAACAATATATTAAAAGAGAATCTGTTTGGTGTTCAGATTTAAAACGGAAAAATTTCAGTTTTAAACGTTAAAAAAATTAGAATGTGACGACTGAGTCACAGTGAATAATGCTGTATATAAAATATAAAATATATAATATAGAAACCGAAATGTAATGTTGCAGATGTGTATAATTCAGTATCTTAATCAAGGGCGTAACTTTGGGTTTAACATTGGGGGGGAGGGGTGATATCTCCAACTATCTAGGTAGGTCCCGGGTCTGCATGTATTGACAAAAAGTGACAGAAACATCGGCAAAACGCAAAAATGTCGACAAAGTGAAGAAGTAAGTTACAAATATTTCGGGAAAAAAGCGCCACAAACATTCGAAAAACGTCCCAACAACAATCGTCAAAAACATTGGAAAAAATGCGACTAAAACAGCTAAGATTTCGCACAGGGCACCACATTGGTTCGGGCTGGCTCTGTTTTTAGCATCATAGCAACACTCGCAGAAAGATTATATTGAAATAAAACGTGCAGAAATTCAGACATGGTTACAATCTCACTGCAAAAGCTCAGTTTGGATTTTCATCTCCAGCTGGAGGTCTGAATAAACGTACCTGTGATCCAAAATTGGGGGGAAATTAACTACATCTGCAACCAAGATTTTTCTCTGACGTTAGCATGTAGCTACATGTGGTGTGTATGTAATCTAAGCACTGCTGTAGTGTGCTTCTCCTGAATCTGCACGTCACCAAATAAGCAACAAAAATATCTTAAAAAGTGCCAAAAACGTCAGATAAAAACGGCAAAAACATTGAAAAAAGCTGCGAAAACTGAAAGAAATGTCAGAAAAAGCAGCTACAACCTCAGAGAACGAGGTAAAAAAACGACAAAAACTTCGGAAAAAGCAAAAACACATCAGAAAAAGTGACTACAACCTCAGAAAACGAGGCAAAAACCTAAAAAAAAAAACACAAAAACTTCAGAAAAAGCTAAAAAAGTCAGAAAAGGCGACTACAACCTCAGAAAATGAGGCAAAAAGCTTGAAAAAAAGCGACAAAAACGGCAAGTGTCAAAAATGTCGGAAACACCAAAATCCGTAGAATAAAACGTTGAAAACAGCGACAAAGATCTTTGCGGCTTTGCTCTGCTTTTTAGCGTCATAGCAACACTCGCAAAAGATTAAATTGAAATAAAACGTGCAGAAATTCAGACACGATTACAATCTTAGTGCAAAAGCTCAGTTTGGATTTTTGTCTGCCTGGGGGTCTGAATAAACGTACCTGTGATCCAAAATTGGGGGGAAATTAACTACATCTGCAACCAAGATTACAGATTTCTCTGACGTTAGCATGTAGCTACATGTGGTGTGTATGTAATGTAAGCACTGCTGTAGTGTGCTTCTCCTGAATCTGCACGTCACCAAATAAGCGACAAAAATATCTTAAAAAGTGCCAAAAACGTCAGATAAAAACGGCAAAAACATTGAAAAAAACACAATTCAGAAAAAGCAACAAAAAAAACTTCAAGTGTCTTGCTCTGTTTTTTAGCGTCATAGCAACACTCGCAAAAGATTAAATTGAAATAAAACGTGCAGAAATTCAGACACGATTACAATCTAAGTGCAAAAGCTCATTTTGGATTTTTATCTCCAGCTGGAGGTCTGAACGAACGTAGCGCTGTTCCCGCTCCACAACGTCATCGACGAGCAGCATGAGCAGAATGAAAGAATCTCGGGTTTCCCATCGATGGCCACTCTTCATGGAGTCATTCCTCTTGGCAGCATCATAACCTTTGGGATATATTGACATCATTATTCATATCTGGAGTGTCCAACTCAACTTCACTTAGGGCACAATGAAAATGACAATCACAGTTTATTGACATGCTTTTATTTCATCAAAAGAAAAGTCAAATATCGTTGTCTGGATTACTGCATGTCTTGTATAGTCTTCTCACTTACAGCTCGGTCGACATGAAGCCCCGAAAAAGTAACTTATCCATCAAAGAAAAACGCGACAAAAACATTGGTAAAGGCGCCACAAAATGTCAAAAAGTGGCAGAAACGTCACAAAAAAAAAGCCAAAACACGTCGGCAAAAGGGAATCAAATGTGACTTACAAGTTTGCTAAACCCACCAGACTCCATTTAAAAAAACTATACTTTTAGCGTGTATAGAGCCAGCAATGACTGTTTATTTACATGGAGTCTGGTAGGTTTAGCGAACGCAATTTCACAGATGTTTTTATGCTTAAAAAAAGGATCTTACTCTTTAACAGAAAGGTTTACCTCGTTAGAAATCCTCTCCATAATTTTGTCAGACACTTAGAATAATAATCTGAGTCTGTCAGCGGCAAAACAAGCATTTTTGTGAAGGTAAAAACATTAAATATCTCATTTTTAGGATGGGATTACTTGAAGGTTTCCCTATACAGCATTTGTCTCTCACTTACAGCTCGGTCGACATAAAGCCCTGAATAAGTAACTTATCCATCAAAGAAATAAAGCAACAAAAACATTGGTAAAGGTGCCACAAAATGTCGTAAAAAGTCACCAAAAAAGCCAAAACACGTCGGCAAAAGGGACTCAAACTTGACTTACAGTTTGGTCAACATAAAGCCCTAAAAAAGTTCCTTAGCCATCAAAGAGTTTATTTGATTACATTTTTAAAAGCAGGCTACCACACAGCCGACTCACAGCCTGAATATGAAAATGCTTCCGGGGGATATTTCGGAGTCGGCACATCTGCCAAACCCTGCTCTGAGTGTTGCATAATTGCAGTTTGATGAAACTAAATTTGTGAGGGGCCTGATTTGGCCCGCAGGCCTGGAGTTTGACACGTTTGATTTAAAAGAACAGCCCGGTCTGGTGTAACGTGAACGAAAGAGACGTGGACTTACTGTAGAGTTCAGCCTGGAGTCTAGAAATACGGACGGTCTGGCAAACTCCTCGTCCTCTTGCACACCAGTCTGAAATTACATTCAAAGATCAGCTCGGGTGAGTGATGGATAGATGGATAGATGGATGGATAGATAGATGGATAGATAGATGGATGGATAGATAGATGGATAGATAGATGGATGGATAGATGGATGGATAGATAGATGGATAGATAGATAGATGGATAGATAGATGGATGGATAGATAGATGGATAGATAGATGGATGGATAGATAGATGGATAGATAGATAGATGGATAGATAGATGGATGGATAGATGGATGGTTGGATAGATGGATAGATGGATGGATAGATGGATAGATAGATGGATGGATAGATAGATGGATAGATAGATGGATGGATAGATGGATGGTTGGATAGATGGATAGATGGATGGATAGATGGATGGATAGATGGATAGATGGATGGATAGATGGATAGATGGATAGATGGATGGATAGATATGAGTGCATAAAGTTAGTTGCGTGGATTGTTGCTACGTTTGATTGTTAAATGTTGCCTGCCAGTTAAGAAATTCACAGAAGTAATGGTTTAACAAGATTAGGGCTTCAGTTTGGGTTAGACCAGTGGTTCTCAAATGGGGGTATGTGTCCCCCTAGTGGTACTCTGGAGGACTGCAGGGGGTATGTGTCCCCCTAGGGGTACTCTGGAGGACTGCAGGGGGTACGTGTCCCCCTAGTGGTACTCTGGAGGACTGCAGGGGGTATGTGATATGTTTTGCAAAATGTTTTTCAGTTCCTAGGCTGGAGTTACTTCTACTGGCTTTTTTTCTCCAAGTTTGTGGCTGTTTTCAAAGTTTTTGTCATTTTTTTTTAAGTTTGTCACCTTTTTTTGAAGGTTTTGTCGTTTGTTTTGACCTCTTCTTGCAACAAAAAATGCGGCGATTATGAAATCATGCAAGGCCTGCATATTTTGCACGGAAAAATGCGGCCCCCGCATAAATATGAGGACTTTGGCTGATTCTCATGGAATTATGCGATCGCATAATGGCGTTTTTCTGGAGGGACTGGAACACTAAAACTAACTAACTAACTAAACAAACACACAGGAATACAAACTGGAGACGAAACACAACAATGACCTGACAAAGAACAAAGGGGAAACACAGAGACTAAATCCAGAGGGTAACAAGGTAACAAGAGGCAGGTGACCCAAGGCCTGGGAAACAGGTGAGAAACCTCAGGCGGGAAAACCAAAAAAACTGGAAGTAATACTAGACACGACAAAACCAAAAACCAGACTGCCAAAATAAGACAGGAAACCGAGCAAAATACAAAACAGACCACCACAATAAGACAAAACACAGAACAAAATACCAAACTCATAACATTTTTCATGATCATTTAAATATTTTCCATGTCCAAGGCTGTTTGTTTAGTAAATCTATCGCTGACATCGCTGTGTTTTTACTCTTTATAGAGACTTTTTTTTTTCTACCAAAAATTATTTGCGCTGGTTAGGGGGTACATGGCTTAAAAAACACTGTTCAAAGGGGAAACATTGTTGAAAACAGCTTGAGAACCTCTGGCTTAGATCACCAGTTTGAATCCCCTGAACCCCCACCCACCCCTATCTACAGGCCTGGTACATAAAACTTACTTCTCCCCTGAAGGCTCCAGGTCCAAGTCGAAATCAATCAGCTTTTGATTGTGTTTCATCAGCAGATAAATGGCGGTAGGAAATGGTTTCTCCTCACTGTAAAACAGAGAAAGAAAGTCAGGGAACTGACCCCGAAATGTCAGCTCGGAAGCAATATCCGGTCCCAGTTTTCTAACTTTAAAGGAGCAGGCACTGCAAAAAAAAAAGCTAAATCTTACCAAGTATATTCATCACAGGGATTTCTTTTTAACGATGCATCTTAAATATCTTGTTAAGTGAACGAGTCGGGGTCAGCCCTAAGTTCACACATTTCTAAGAATTTTTTTTTCACTTCAAATTTTTAAGTTTAAGGTTTTATTTCAGTTAGCCTAATAGCTTGTTTGATTTGCATTGAGAGATTATCTTATGGAAAGTACCCCATGCCAATCTCTAGGTATGGTGAAGGGTATGTGATGATGTGGGGGTATGGTGAAGGGTATGTGATGATGCGGAGGTATGGTGAAGGGTATGTGATGATGTGGTGAAGGGTATGTGATGATGTGGTGAAGGGTATGTGATGATGTGGTGAAGGGTATGTGATGATGTGGGGGTATGGTGAAGGGTATGTGATGATGGGGGGGTATGGTGAAGGGTATGTGATGATGTGGGGGGCTATTTTAATTCCAAAGGCCAAGAGAACTTTATCAGGATGCATAGTATCCTGGATCCATGTAATAACTGGCCTTTAAATATAAACATCTGCCTGCCTCTATGGGAATTTAACATAGGGGTCGACTGACTTATGCCCCCTGTATTTTAAGGAAGAACATTTATTTATTTACTATACATTATTCATTCACAAAGAAAATTGGTGTCCTTAAAGGTTGGATTTTTCCTCATTTTTTCCTCATGTTAGTAATTGTTTGTCTTTCGATGTCCTTTTTAGCCTAAATCACTGATTTGTGTGTTTTATTTTTATTTTATCACACTGTGGAAATATGCGGTATGTACAGCCCTTTGATCAGCGCGAGCTGTTTTTAAATGTGCTATAGAAATAAACTCTTTTTTTTTTAATTAAGGCATTAAGATCAATTTCCAAAAGATGATTTTTTTCCATCTTTAGCATTTTCAGCTATCCACGTGTATGCCTACGCTGTATACACCTGATGTAAACATACCCACCACGTGGCCTTGCCACGTTGCGTGTTATCGCAAGAACGCAACGTACTATCGCGAGAACAACGTCACTCGCCTGTTAAAAAAAAAAAAAAAAAAAAAAAAAAAGTTTGGGTTTAGAAAAAGAACACAGGGAAAGGCTTAGTAACAAAACAGTGACAAAAACACGGAAAATAACGACAAAAATATGCATAGGAAAACAATAAATGGTTGGGTTTAGGAAAGAAACATTGAGTAAGGCTTATTAAAAAAAAAAATAGTGTTTTACCCATCCGCCACCCCAACCTACCTCCTTACTCAATCCCCCTAGCCTTTATACTACTCGCTACGGTGGAAATTGACTCGCAATGTAAGTCAATAGCGGCCGATTTACAACTTATCTGTTGTAACAGGAGACTCTGAAACTAGAAAAAAGAACGTTTAAAACCCACCCAGGCTCAGTTACAGCCTGTAGCTTATGGTGCATTCTTTTTGTCCACCGAAGTCGATCTACGAGTCGTTTTCCGGAGTTACGAAACGGAAGTTGCAAAAAGAGCGTAAAATATACGACTCGTCAAGTCGTCTGAACTCAGAGGACCCCGAGTTCACTTTCAAAGATGGCTACGTCGTGCATCACACGTAGTAAACATTGTGGTTTTCTACATTTTTAAGCACTTTTGTCTTTGTTGTAACCAAATGAAGAAGTGGTACACATAGTGCTGTATACTGCTACCTATAGACATGTCTCTACAGTCTTATTAGGAGTTAAACATAGTGCTGTATACTGCTACCTATAGACATGTCTCTACAGTCTTATTAGGAGTTAAACATAGCACTATATACTGTGCTGTATACTGCTAACGTTAACATTTCATGTATCAAACTGTGAAATATATTGGTGTAATATGTCAATAACTGGGTGAATAGAATCCTAAATGTTACTAAAAATGTTACAAAAATCCATCTATTCTCCGACTCGTAGTATCGTGTGACAAAAAGAACGCAACAACCCCGCAGGTTATTGGTTTTTCGACACGGATGTGACGTCACACTCGAGCTACTAGTCGCGATTACACGACAACAAGAACGCACCATTAGTCGGTTGTTAAGTGAGTTCTACATCTTGAAATGTACGTTGTAAATGTTGTATTTGATATGTTTTATCATTGCAATCTTTGTCACTTTGCACGAAGCCGCTGCACAACCCTTTCCCTCGAGATGAACGTACTTCTCTTATGGTGCTCTACACCAGTGGTGGAAGAAGTATTCAGATATTTTACTTAAGTTAAAGGTTTAATACCACACTGTACAAATACTCTGTTACAAGTAAAAGTCTTGCATTGAAACTGTTGCTTAAGTAAAAGTATGTAAGTATCATCAGGGAAATGTACTTAAGTGACTTGACAGCCTATGTATTGTTGGCTGGTTTAATTTATAATCAAACATTGTGTTTTACAAGCTACATGAAGGCAAATCTTAATTTGTAAAGTACCTAGTAACTAAAGCTGGAACAGATGAGTGTAGTGGAGTAACTAAAGTAACTAGTAACTAAAGCTGGAACAGATGAGTGTAGTGGAGTAACTAAAGTAACTAGTAACTAAAGCTGGAACAGATGAATGTAGAGGAGTAACTAAAGTAACTAGTAACTAAAGCTGGAACAGATGAATGTAGAGGAGTAACTAAAGTAACTAGTAACTAAAGCTGGAACAGATGAATGTAGCGGAGTAACTAAAGTAACTAGTAACTAAAGCTGGAACAGATGAATGTAGAGGAGTAACTAAAGTAACTAGTAACTAAAGCTGGAACAGATGAATGTAGAGGAGTAACTAAAGTAACTAGTAACTAAAGCTGGAACAGATGAATGTAGAGGAGTAACTAAAGTAACTAGTAACTAAAGCTGGAACAGATGAATGTAGAGGAGTAACTAAAGTAACTAGTAACTAAAGCTGGAACAGATGAATGTAGCGGAGTAACTAAAGTAACTAGTAACTAAAGCTGGAACAGATGAATGTAGCGGAGTAACTAAAGTAACTAGTAACTAAAGCTGGAACAGATGAATGTAGAGGAGTAACTAAAGTAACTAGTAACTAAAGCTGGAACAGATGAATGTAGTGGAGTAACTAAAGTAACTAGTAACTAAAGCTGGAACAGATGAGTGTAGTGGAGTAACTAAAGTAACTAGTAACTAAAGCTGGAACAGATGAATGTAGAGGAGTAACTAAAGTAACTAGTAACTAAAGCTGGAACAGATGAATGTAGAGGAGTAACTAAAGTAACTAGTAACTAAAGCTGGAACAGATGAATGTAGAGGAGTAACTAAAGTAACTAGTAACTAAAGCTGGAACAGATGAATGTAGAGGAGTAACTAAAGTAACTAGTAACTAAAGCTGGAACAGATGAATGTAGTGGAGTAACTAAAGTAACTAGTAACTAAAGCTGGAACAGATGAATGTAGAGGAGTAACTAAAGTAACTAGTAACTAAAGCTGGAACAGATGAATGTAGAGGAGTAACTAAAGTAACTAGTAACTAAAGCTGGAACAGATGAATGTAGAGGAGTAACTAAAGTAACTAGTAACTAAAGCTGGAACAGATGAATGTAGCGGAGTAACTAAAGTAACTAGTAACTAAAGCTGGAACAGATGAATGTAGAGGAGTAACTAAAGTAACTAGTAACTAAAGCTGGAACAGATGAATGTAGAGGAGTAACTAAAGTAACTAGTAACTAAAGCTGGAACAGATGAATGTAGCGGAGTAACTAAAGTAACTAGTAACTAAAGCTGGAACAGATGAATGTAGCGGAGTAACTAAAGTAACTAGTAACTAAAGCTGGAACAGATGAATGTAGAGGAGTAACTAAAGTAACTAGTAACTAAAGCTGGAACAGATGAATGTAGAGGAGTAACTAAAGTAACTAGTAACTAAAGCTGGAACAGATGAATGTAGCGGAGTAACTAAAGTACCTAGTAACTAAAGCTGGAACAGATGAATGTAGCGGAGTAACTAAAGTAACTAGTAACTAAAGCTGGAACAGATGAATGTAGCGGAGTAACTAAAGTAACTAGTAACTAAAGCTGGAACAGATGAATGTAGCGGAGTAACTAAAGTAACTAGTAACTAAGGCTGGAACAGATGAAGGTAGCGGAGTAACTAAAGTAACTAAAGTAACTAAAGCTGGAACAGATGAATGTAGCGGAGTAACTAGTAACTAAAGCTGGAACAGATGAATGTAGCGGAGTAACTAAAGTAACTAGTAACTAAAGTAACTAGTAACTAAAGCTGGAACAGATGAATGTAGCGGAGTAACTAAATTAACTAGTAACTAAAGCTGGAACAGATGAATGTAGCGGAGTAACTAAATTAACTAGTAACTAAAGCTGGAACAGATGAATGTAGAGGAGTAACTAAAGTAACTAGTAACTAAAGTAACTAGTAACTAAAGCTGGAACAGATGAATGTAGCGGAGTAACTAAAGTAACTAGTAACTAAAGCTGGAACAGATGAATGTAGCGGAGTAACTAAAGTAACTTGTAACTAAAGCTGGAACAGATGAATGTAGCGGAGTAACTAAAGTAACTAGTAACTAAAGCTGTAACAGATGAATGTAGCAGAGTAACTAAAGTAACTAGTAACTAAAGCTGTAACAGATGAATGTAGCGGAAGTAACTAAAGTAACTAGTAACTAAAACTAAAGTAACTAGTAACTAAAGCTGTAACAGATGATGAATGTAACAGAACAGATGAATGTAGCGGAGTAACTAAAGTAACTAGTAACTAAAAAGCTGGAACAGATGAATGTGAACGGAGTAACTAAAGTAACTAGTAACTAAAGCTGGAACAGATGAATGTAGCGGAGTAACTAAAGTAACTAGTAACTAAAGCTGGAACAGATGAATGTAGCGGAGTAACTAAAGTAACTAGTAACTAAAGCTGGAACAGATGAATGTAGCGGAGTAACTAAAGTAACTAGTAACTAAAGCTGGAACAGATGAATGTAGCGGAGTAACTAAAGTAACTAGTAACTAAAGCTGGAACAGATGAATGTAGCGGAGATGAATGTAACTAAAAGCTGGAACAGATGAATGTAGCTAAAGTAACTAGTAACTAAAGCTGGAACAGATGAATGTAGCGGAGTAACTAAAGTAACTAAAGTAACTAAAGCTGGAACAGATGAATGTAGCGGAGTAACTAACTAGTAACTAAAGCTGGAACAGATGAATGTAGCGGAGTAACTAAAGTAACTAGTAACTAAAGCTGTAACAGATGAATGTAATGTAGGAGTAACTAAATTAACTAGTAACTAAAAGCTGGAACAGATGAATGTAGCGGAGTAACTAAATTAACTAGTAACTAAAGCTGGAACAGATGAATGTAGAGGAGTAACTAAAGTAACTAGTAACTAAAGTAACTAGTAACTAAACCAAAGCTGGAACAGATGAATGTAGCGGAGTAACTAAAGTAACTTGTAACTAAAGCTGGAACAGATGAATGTAGCGGTAACTAAAGCTGGAACAGATGAATAAAGTAACTAGTAACTAAAGCTGGAACAGATGAATGTAGCGGAGTAACTAAAGTAACTAGTAACTAAAGCTGGAACAGATGAATGTAGCGGAGTAACTAAAGTAACTAGTAACTAAAGCTGGAACAGATGAATGTAGCGGAGTAACTAAAGTAACTAGTAACTAAAGCTGGAACAGATGAATGTAGCGGAGTAACTAAAGTAACTAGTAACTAAAGCTGGAACAGATGAATGTAGCGGAGTAACTAAAGTAACTAGTAACTAAAGTGGAACAGATAAACTAAAGTAACTAGTAACTAAAGCTGGAACAGATGAAAAAGCTGGAACAGATGAATGTAGAGGAGTAACTAAAGTAACTAGTAACTAAAGCTGTAACAGATGAATGTAGCGGAGTAACTAAAGTAACTAGTAACTAAAGCTGTAACAGATGAATGTAGCGGAGTAACTAAAGTAACTAGTAACTAAAGCTGGAACAGATGAATGTAGCGGAGTAACTAAATTAACTAGTAACTAAAGCTGGAACAGATGAATGTAGAGGAGTAACTAAAGTAACTAGTAACTAAAGCTGGAACAGATGAATGTAGAGGAGTAACTAAAGTAACTAGTAACTAAAGTAACTAGTAACTAAAGCTGGAACAGATGAATGTAGCGGAGTAACTAAAGTAACTTGTAACTAAAGCTGTAACAGATGAATGTAGCGGAGTAACTAAAGTAACTAGTAACTAAAGCTGGAACAGATGAATGTAGCGGAGTAACTAAAGTAACTAGTAACTAAAGCTGGAACAGATGAATGTAGCGGAGTAACTAAAGTAACTAGTAACTAAAGCTGTAACAGATGAATGTAGCGGAGTAACTAAAGTAACTAGTAACTAAAGCTGGAACAGATGAATGTAGCGGAGTAACTAAAGTAACTAGTAACTAAAGCTGGAACAGATGAATGTAGCGGAGTAACTAAAGTAACTAGTAACTAAAGCTGGAACAGATGAATGTAGCGGAGTAACTAAAGTAACTAGTAACTAAAGCTGGAACAGATGAATGTAGCGGAGTAACTAAAGTAACTAGTAACTAAAGCTGGAACAGATGAATGTAGCGGAGTAACTAAAGTAACTAGTAACTAAAGCTGGAACAGATGAATGTAGCGGAGTAAAAAGTCCAATATTTCTCTCTGAAATGTAGCGCAGTAGAAGTAGAAAGTGGCACGAAAAGAAGAGACTCAAGTATAGCACAAGTACCTCAAATTTGTACTTAAAGGAACACGCCGACTTATTGGGAATTTAGCTTCTTCACCGTAACCCCCAGAGTTAGACTAGTCCATACATACCCTTCTCATCTCCGTGCGTGCTGTAACGCTGTCTGATGGCTCCAGCAGCATCAGCCCAGCACAGAACATACAGGTGAATGGTTCCAGTAATCCTACTGCTCCCAATAAGAGACAAAATAACACCAACATGTTCCTATTTACATGTTGTGATTTGTAGAGTCACAGCGTGTACAAAAAACAACATAACATGAGACACAGCAGTCTTCTAACTGTTAAACAAACCGGGAACTATATTCTCAGGCGGAAGAATATAGTACTTAGGCGGAGTGATATGCTTGCAGTAAGCCTGTCTGAGAATATAGTTCCCAGTTTGTTTACTGTTAGAAGATGGCTGTGTCTCATGTTACGTTGTTTTTTGTACACACTGTGACTCTACAAATCACAACATGTAAATAGGAACATGTTGGTGTTGTTTTGTCACTTTTGTCACAATTGGGAGCAGCAGGCTAGTTGGAACCAGTCACCTGCAGGATCTGTGCTAGGCTAGGCTAGTTGGAACCAGTTACCTGCAGGATCTGTGCTAGGCTAAGCTAATGCTGGTCTACACATTACATACTTATCATTCCAATACGCGTCTTGCACACTACTCTGCACATTACTTCCCACTCCATGTGTACTTGTCTTATTTGTATGTTATGTTGATATGTGCCTATATCTATATAGTTGTCTCTATTGTACAGTATGTGTCTATATGACCTTTTGTCTATGTTTACATGTATTTACAGAAAAACATCGGTCTGTACTCAGAACTTTGGTCATTTCTAAAAAATAAAGTCCGGGACATTTTATTTTTACTATATATATTATTATTATTACTCATTAACCTGAAGAGCAGTGAGTTCAACACGTCAAGAATTCAGGGAGTTTGGTGTGTGTGTGTGTGTGTGTGTGTGTGTGTGGTGTGTGTGTGTGTGTGTGTGTGTGTGTGTGTGTGTGTGTGTGTGTGTTTATATTTTAAAATGATGCAATCAGGTAAAAAGTGGAAGCTGCTTCTTCAGCACATTTGGACATGACAAATCTGAGGCTTTTATGTTCCTAACCCTTTTTGTCCCTTATCTCAATGTTTCAGTCGCTTTTTTTTATAATGTTTTTATTTTTATGTTTTTGTGGGGGTTTTTTCCAACGTTGTGGTCACTTTTTTTTCAACATTTGCATCTCTTTTTCTGACGTTTTTGTCACTTTTTCAATGTTTTGGTCGATTTTTCTAGAGTTTTTGAGGCTTTTTTTTTTTTTTTACATTTCCGGCACTTATTTTGACGTCCCATACTTTGATATAATTTTCTTTTTTTTTTAAACAGGGTCAAAATTGACTCCCATTTACATGTCTATTTGTGTGTGTGTGTGTGTGTGTGTGTGTGTGTGTGTGTGTGTGTGCGTGTGTGTGTTTTATATTTTAAAATGATGCAATCAGGTAAAAAGTGGAAGCTGCTTCTTCAGCACATTTGGACATGACAAATCTGAGGCTTTTATTTTCCTAACCCTTTGGTTGTCCCTTATCTCAATGTTTCAGTCGCTTTTTTTTATAATGTTTTTATTTTTATGTTTTTGTGGGTTTTTTTTCCAACGTTGTGGTCACTTTTTTTTTTCAACATTTGTATCGTTTTTGTCACTTTTTCAATGTTTTGGGTGCTTTTTCTGGCGTTTTTTTTTTTTTTTTTTTTACATTTCCGGCGCTTATTTCGACATCCAATACTTTCTGATATAATTTTCTTCTTTTTTTTAAAAACGGGGTCAAATTTGACCCCCGTTTACATGTTGAATGTATAGAGAGTTAACACCTACTGAATTCAAATGCTAACCCTATCCCTAACCCCTAACCCTACTTGGCCAATAGAACTGATTGTGATTGTGCGTTCTCTGAGCCTCGTGTCGTGTGTGTGAAGTCTCTCACTCTGCAGCCGGGAGTCGGAGGCTGATTCGGGGATCCTCGGAGGTCCTGCATCGGCTGCAGGCTGCACACTCTTCCTCCCGCTCGTCCTCGTCCTCACCGAGCCGCATGTTGAGCCTCACGCCAGCAGATCACCTGAATCACAGTCACAGCACAAACAACGGTGTGTCAGTCACAGCAGCGTGGAGGAAGTAGAAGCAGCAGTAAATCCACAGAGCAGAGTGACCCCAGCAACTCTTGCAGCAAAATGTAGTCCGGTGCAGAGTTCAAAACACAACTTTATCGTTATCTTTAGGGCACATGTGTCAAACTCGAGGCCCGAGGGCCAAATCCGGCCCCTCGCTGATTTTGATCCGGCCCGCATATCGATAGATACGTTTTTGTCACTGTTTCTGAAGTTGTTGTTTTTTTTTTTATGTTTTTGACCCCTTTTCTCACATTTCTGGTGCTTTTTTTTCAATGCTTGCTGAGATTTTTCAATGTTTCTGACTCTTCCTATCATGTTTTATCCACTTTTTCCAACGCATCCTTCCAATGCTTTTTTTTTCGACAATTCTGTCGCTTTTTCCAGGGTTTTTGCCACTTTTTTCAAAGGGTTTGTTGCTTTTTTCTATGATTGCTAAGGAACTTTTTTGCCAGCTTTTTGGGGGCTTTATGAGGCTCAAACTGTTGAGAAAGCCATATGAGACATGCTATAGTACAATAGGGCTTGGAAAAATCAGATATCACGCTATTCTTGACCCAATACGTCAATATCGATATTGCGGCGATATTCTAGGGTTGACAATTGGTGCTTTAACAAAATATCTTCACACTTAGATTTTAGATAAATATTCATCAGTAATGTGGATATAATGACTAAGTGGGGACAAGGCAAATAATAGAACAGCTAGAACAGTCTGGTAAGTTCAGAAAAGTACATCACTTTACTGTAATGTAGCCTTTGAAACCGATATCCAAAATCTAAGACTAAGATATCTAGTCTCATATCACGATATATCAATATAACATTGATATATTGCCCAGCCCTAACAGTCGACTTCTTGAACTTTTTTTCTTAAATAAAAGCACGTCAGTAAGCTAAACATGTGTGGCCCTTAGAGAAGTTGAGTTTGACACAGCTGGATTAGTTCATGTTAAACTTGACCAGCCACTCAGTAGATTACCAAATGTACCAACCACCTGCATATGTTTAGTGAGTTAGTTTCTCAAAATAACGAGAAGCTTTTGTCTATATTTTGTGATACTAAGGCCCCCTGCACACTGCCTGCGTGGCGTGAGCGTGGCGTGAGCGTGGCGTGTCAGCTGCGTGGCGTTTTCTATGCCTTTGCACACCAGAAACCTGTGAACAGACCAGGCTGCTGCTGCTGCTCGCCTTGTCTGTACACATGTATGTTTCCCATTTGATAAAATGAAATAATAGCGTCTTCTTCAACTTTATTTTGTCAATATTTTTGTGTTTGTAGGCTACATTTGTTTGCACATATTCTATATATATAGATATATATATATATATTTCCATTCACTTTCCTGAGATAATAAAGTTATAAAGTGTAATATCTGAAAATCGATAATTATTATTATTTATTTTTTTTATTACATTTATATATCTGCATTTATGTCAAAACCTAAAGACTTTCAAACATCAAAATGTCATTGATTAATATGTATTTGTGTCAAAATGACGTATAAACATCTTTTCTTATTCTATGTTGCAGCGCCGCCGCTAGTTAGCTTAGCGTAGTGAATGGAATCCTATGTTGCCGGTTAGCATGTTGTGAGTAAAAGTGAGCCAACAAAAGACAAAAAAACAACCTAATTACTTGCACTGAGACAAAAAATGCATTGGCCCACGGTGGCGTAGCCCTTTAATATAACTCGATGCCACTCAAACTTCATATTAAATATTCCACACTTTGAAGTTTAATTTCTCCCACATTTTTTTTAGCTTTTTTTTCCCCAGGAAAAGAGGTCATTACCTGTTTCTCTCTGCCTCCAAACACACGAAAGTAATCCATGCAGTTTGTTAAAACAGCTTTTTCTTTGTAGGTTACGATGCAATAAGTTGAGTAGTTGCATGTGTGTAGGCCGATCCTTCTTTAAAAACAGTCCATACAACACACACCCTGCACAGAAAAACATTGGTCTGTACTCAGAACTTTGGACCTTTCATTTCTAAAAACAAAGTCCGGGACATTTTATTTCCTCTTGGCAGGATGTCATCACGTAAACACTCATTAACCTGAAGAGCAGTGAGCTCAACACGTCAAGCATTCAGGGAGTTTGGTGTGTGTGTGTGTGTGTTTTGTTTATATTTTAACTCTAATGTTGTCCAGGGGTCAAATTTGACCCATTTTCAAAGTTGTTTTATATTAGAAAATATTGTTTGTTGTTGAAATAAGTGCCGAAAATGGAAGACATTAAAAAAAGTGACAAAACTTCAGACAAAATGTCAGATAAAGCCATATCGATTTTGAAATAAGTGACCAGGGACAACAAAAGTGTTTGTTTTCATGGTAGACGGGGAGACAACACAAGGGTTAAAAATTATGCAATCAGGTAAAAAAGTGGAAGCTGCTTCTTCAGCATCATGACAAATCTGAGGCTTTTATTTTCTTAAGGTCTTCACCTGGTTCAGCAGAGTTCAGCTGGCGGCTTTTAACGTGAATATATATATATATATATATATATATATATATATATACTGTATATATATATAATATCTCTAGAGACACCCTACAAGCCTGTGCCTCTTGTATTTGATTTATATTTGACCCCCAAAACTCTTTCTTTAGACATTTAATTGCAGGGAACAAACATTAAACCTAACTAGACTCTAAACCCACCAGACTCCATTTAAACAAACAATACTTTTATCAGGGCTCGACATCAAGGCTTGTCCGCTTGTCCGGGACAAGTGGATTTTTTGTAGGACAAGTGGAAGAGAAATTTACTTGCCCCACTGGACAAGTTAAAACTCAAACAAAACAAAATGCCACTCATTTTGTCAATGTTACAGAATTGAAACAAATACATATTTTACCCCACAATCCCGGGCAGCGGGTCGGCGGGCCGCTAACGTTAGACCCAGCCCGCTGTTCAGCGTATTCTCCGAAAGCGAAGCAGCATGAAAGCACGGCGAGCTAGCCGGTGTTAGCTTGCTAACTCCACCTTAACGTTACCTCCTCGCCACATCGTTCACAGAAAACAAGCTGAAAACAGAAGTCACTCGTGGCGATAGCAATGTGCTTTGTGTGGATGAAGCATTATATACGTTATTATGTGCCACTCATTCCGTTTCTGTTACAGATTTTACTTTACCGATTTGAAACAAATACATTAACTAACGTTAGACCCAGCAGCAGCGGGAGAGCGGACCGCTGACGTTAGACCCAGCCCACTGTTCAGCTCCTTCTCTGTAAGCGATACAGCATGAAAGAACCGCGGAACCAGCAAGCCAGGCAGCCGGTGTTAGTTAGCTAACGTTAGCATGCTAACTACACTTTAACGTTACCCCGTCGCCACATCGTTCCCAGAAAACGAGCCTAATAAAGCTGTCACTCGTGGCGATAGAAGTGTGCTTTGTGCGGATGAAGCATGAAGTTAATTTGACTGTTGACGGCTGGCTCTCTGCCTCGTAACGTTACTAGCTGCTCCGCTACTCGTTTGTAGCGGATTAAATATCAGGTAATAATCAACTGTAAAGTAGCTACACCTTTTTAAAGGATCCCTTGGTAAGTGAAATTGTAGAAAGAAAAAAAAAACACGCTGACACCAACATTTAGTGGCAAAATCCATTGTTATGTCTACAAAATTATTTTAGATATAGTAGAAGTTCAAGTCACCACTACCTCTGGTCAAAATATTGAATTAGTATCTCAGAATATAAACAAAGAATATCAAAGTAATGAGAAACTATAAAATATTGACTTAATCTCAATATATTGGCTTAGTATCGTAATATATTGACTTAGTAACTCAACATATTGGTTCAGTATCTCAATATATTGACTTAGTAACTCAGAATATCTCAATATATTGACATAGTAACTTAGAATATTGACTAGGAATCTGAAAGTAATGAGAAACTTTAAAATATTCACTTAGAATCTCAATATATTAACTTCTGCACACCGGCGTGCAAAGTATTGTATTATGAGTCTGGAGATCCTTTTTTCTTGTTGAAGGGGAAATCTATTCTTGGGACACATTTGTTTCTACTGTTTAAACTGAATTGTATTAATGTTGATAGTGTTTGGATGCTTTCAATGGTTTCTTCAAATTCTGCATTAGCAAAACACAAAAGAAATTATAAAATGATGAATCTTTACCCGGACAAGTGACTTTTGTTCATGGACAAGTGAAACGTAAATGTACTTGTCCGAAGGACAAGTGCCTCAAAAAGTTAATGTCAAGCCCTGCTTTTAGTGTGTATAGAGCCAACATATTGTCACATGTAAATCAGTAACACACACACACACACACACACACACACAGACATACACACACACACACACACACACACAGATACACACACAAACAGACACACACAGACAGACATACACACACACACACACACACACACACACACACACACACACACACAGACACAGATACACACACACAGAGACACACACACAGACAGAGACATACACACACACACACAGACACACACACACACACACACACACACACACACACACACACACACACACACACACACACACACACAGACACAGATACACACACACAGAGACACACACACAGACAGAGACATACACACACACACAGAGACACACACACAAACACACACACACACACAGACAGAGAGAGACATACACACAAACACAGAGACACTCACACACACAGACACAGACACACACAAACACATACACACACACACACACACACACAGAGACACACACAGAGACACACACACACACACACACACACTAACAGACACACACACACACACAGACAGAGACATACATACACACACACAGAGACACTCACACACACAGACACACACACACACAAACACACAGACACACACACACACACACACACACACACACACACACACACACACACACAGATACACACACACACACAGACACACACAGACAGAGACACACACATACAGAGACACAGACACACACACACACACACGATCAGCACTCACCCTCTGCTGTAGTTTGGACTCTTCTCTTCTCCTCCGTCATCGCAGACTGAAATGAGAACGCTGTTTGTTCTCCGTTTCTTCTCTCCTCCGCTGGATCAAACCGGTTCTTTCAGACGTGACATTTTGTTGACCGTACGCCAGATTAGATTAGTCCTGTTGATGCCACACCTCCAACATCTGATCGGAGCTCAGCCAACCTTCCTAAGAGTACACACTCTCTGTTAGAAAACACTTGATTGGCCCCGCCTTCCAATAAGACTCTCATGTTTACCTTTGTGTGTATATTGTTGGATGAAATCTGTGTTTTGTATTATTTTGTCTGTATTTTATTACAGTCTAGGGCACATGTGCCAAACACAAGGCCCGCGGGCCCGAATCTGTCCCCTCGCATTTGTTGACACGGGGAACTTGTTCATTCAAACGGGAATTACACGACACTCAAAGCAGAATTTGTCAGATTTACAGACTTTGAGACTGAAAACTTCCCCCGAGAAGCAGCAGAGAGTTTTTATTATTCAGGTTGTGAAACAGGTGTGCTGCATTTGCTAAATTCTATGATGGCTAATGAACTTTTTTTTGCTGACTTGCATAGGGTTTATGTCGACAAAAATGTGACAAAATGCGACAAAAATGTCAAAGACGTGACAGATTTCTTTTTCTTTTAGAAAAAGTGATAAAAACTGATAGGTTGGATATTTCTGCCTACATGTTTCAAGTGTATTTTATGTGTTTTATGTAGGGTACTACACAAGAAGGTTAGTCTGGGGACAACCTTCATCCACAGGAATATGTAGAATCTATTATGAGTTTGGGTGCAACTTTCACACAGAGGAATTGGAGCCAGGAATGTGGGAATCTATTAGGAGCACATGCCATAAAAGGTGTAGTTTAAGAGTAAACTGTTGCACTGAAATAGATAGCTTGAAGCGTGTGAGGACAAAAAGTATAAAGGAGGAGTTATTCTGATGTTCGTGGAGACACTATTGGTACATGCTCTTAGGAGGGTGTACACATGGTTATCTTCCTTTCTAGGAGAGAAACCTTGGCATATACATTTGGTGCATGTCAACTGTTCTCTCTTTCATGAAAGTATGTTTGTTTGTTGTGTGAATAAAGCTGCATTAGTCTGAACTCATTGTACTCAGCATTTGTTCAGTCTCCATCTCCTTTCCAGATATTTCCCAGATATCAAAAAACGTCTGAGAAAGCCGAAAAAAACAAAACAAAAATGACAAATAAAAAACTACAAAGAGACACGCGGTGATGCAGTCAAAGATATTCTACTTTTTCAATGAAACAAAAGGCAATGACCTTAACATGGCCCCTGATGTGTGGCCCTTCAGTGAAAATGAGTTTGACACCCCCGATCTAGGGAATCAATGCTAATTACCAGTCCCTCCAGAAAAACGTGATTATGCGATTGCATAATTCAACGCAGGGCTGGACTGGGACAAAAAATCAGCCCTGGCATTTTTGGCCCAGGTGGCCCACACCCACCGTGATTGGTCAGACACATTCCCTGCAGACAGTCCTCTTAAAATATGCGTGCATTATATGATATGAGTTGCCTATTCTTCAGCGTTCATGTGATAGTTTTGGATCCTTCAAGAGGGGTGTCAAGATTTATCTGTTGATCTTACACTTAAATAATTCATTCATTCTTAGAGTTATGATTTGTATATTTATGGTATTTTTATTTATAGTTTTATTATTGATATTTGATATTGTATTGTCATTATGGTTATTATTACTATTTTGCTTAATATTGGCTTAGCAACTTTAAATTTAATTTTAACTATTGTCGCTTTGGACAAAAGTGTCTGCTAAATACAATAACCATAACCATAACCCTTCAAAAAATGCTACAATAAAGTATATGCCCTGGAAAAGAGCACCAATACAAGAGAAGCTAATTAAGCCATTCAAGGAACACTGATGCTTGTATCACCACTGATTTTATAGATCACAGACGTTTCAGCTACCCAACAGGCTAACCGCTAGCATTTTCAATGTAAGTTTAAACAGTTAGGTTACCTGACAGCCACTAACTTTAATGTTACAGACAAACTGCTTGTTGTCGTTATCACGTGACACGCGCGCGCGCGCGCACACACACACACACACACAGCCTCCCTCCCTTCCTGAGAGTCCTACTCCTTACCACATCGTCCTCTAGCCTACTATCTTTTCCTCACTCGCTCCCGTGGCCCTGTCATGGTCACTCGCCTCCTCCTCGCGGCTTCTTCCCTGTCATGAAGCGGTTTCTCTCTTCTCTCTCCTCGGCTTCAAGTAATGCTGATGTCGAAGCAGCTACTACAGCCCCAAACATGTCCGAAGTTTTTGAGGACTCCGCCTGTAGATTCTTAATCTTTTTCTCCTGTAATTTCTCTGCACCTCTCTTGCACTTTAGTGGTCGTGTGTCCATTTTAACGGTGGATGCTAAACTTCCAGCATAACTATTACAGCTCGTGTGTCAGGGCCGGGAGGCGTGGCCGTGGTGGGATTCGTAAATTTGCGGCCCGGAGTGCGAAAGGGGGTCCCTGGATTTGATTTGATTTGATTGGGTCAGGCCAGTGCCAATAAAGAAAATGAACTAATGGGCCGCTGTGAATTCTTTAGGGCCGGCCCGGCCAAAAAATTTAAAAAGGCCTATTTATATCGGCGATTCGGACCAAAAGTGCGTCGGCCCACCGGGAAAATGCCCGGTATGCCAGATGGCAAGTCCAGCCCTGATTTAACGCATAATCAAGTCTGCATATTTATCATCAATAATAATAAAGAATCCGTTTTTTTTCTCTTTTTCATCAAACTGCAGTTTCTGCAAGTTCCCGCAATTTCATCGCATAAAATTGCATAAATATCATATAGCATATTCCATCGCATTTTTTAAGAAAATGCCGCATAATCAAGGATTTTTTGCCCCGCAAAAATCACAAAAAAACTCCGTATTTTTCTGGAAGGACTGTGATTAGCTTAGGCTATAACTACCTCTGAAGTGTTGGGTCACTGAACATCTGATGTGGTGTGCATGTTTAAACAGAGAGATTTATTATTACTTTACCCTCTGCCCCCGACGACTAGCGTTATAAGCTAATTAGCGTTTTGCGCTAAAACTGGTCACATTCGATTAGCATGACAACATATCCCAGAGAACGGTCGACCTGGTACACATGTGTTATTAATTAACCCCTAGAGTCATTTTGTGCCGGATTTGTCCTTTGAACTTTAAACTTTAAACAGGGTTTCACTCTGCAATCTAACTTAAACCAAACAATATACATCAAACTTTCAATGTGACCAAATACAACTGTTCTACAACGAACAAGTGCATTAGACTCACTTCACTCCTCTCTTTGTTCTGCCTGCTCTGTTTGGAGGGATAAAGAGGCCTGAGGGGCGGATGTTTCAGTGGTGATTGACAGGCCATGAATGAGCCAGGTCAGGTGGGAATATTGATATTTAACAGTAGGACATTGCTACTTACTTCCTCCCATATACAAACAATCTAACAAAAACTAACAGCAGCACCTGCTGCGTCATGTGTAAAATTCCTAAATCTAAAAATAACGCTATTGTGACGCTATTTCAAGACATGTAGGTGCAGCAGCCAGGCTGATTTCGTCACCGTCTGTAACGCAAATTGACTTGTGTGAAATCAATGAGTGTGTGTCAGAAGTTACTGAATAACTTTACCTCAGATCTAATGATTGTAGTCGGTGGACTTCTTAAGCAAGTTTGGTCTCCGACTAGCCCTCTGAGGTCTAAGGGCATTTTTACACATCTTCTTAAATTCTCCTTTTAAGGATATTTGCATCAAACAAATGCAGATGCAAAAACCATGTGTGTGTAATAGGGTGATTTGATATAGAATTGTTGAGTCAAAGATCAGATCAAGGAGATCAGAATTTAATTCATGAGTAAAGTAAATTTTTAAAGTAAATGCTTGTTAAACTTTTTCCGTTCAAGAAGGTAAAGAAAGTTTCTAAAATGTTTAACATAGTAAATACTATTTGAGAACATTTGTATATGTAAGCTATAGCTACCTGTTAAAGATTTCGGATCTGTGATCGGTTAGTTTAACCGTGATTGATTAGTTATGTCTGCAAGGTCGGAAGCGGGAGCTCTCAGCGCGATGCCTCATTCTCGGTGGAGCTACCGGAGAGAAAGCAACGTTGTCTGAGTGATCATTTCTATCTCGCATTTCCAGGCTGTTACATGTGCAACACTCCCATCTCGCTTGGTCAGGTGTCTTTGTCGTTGTTATTGATGCTAAAAGTCTCCTTTAGCGTCATATAACGCGCTTTAAAGGAATACGCCACCATTTGTTGAAATAGTTCTTATCACGGTCTACCCTTGCTGTAGGTAGGTGGGCCAACGCATTTTTTGTCTCAGTGCAAGTAATTAGGTTGTTTTTTTGTCTTTTGTTGGCTCACTTTTACTCACAACATGCTAACCGGCAACATAGGATTCCATTCACTACGCTAAGCTAACTAGCGGTGGCACTGCCGGTGTTGCACCGGACTAAAACGATGCATGCACAAAAAATGCGTTGGCCCACCTATCTACAGCTAGAGGAGACCCCACCTATCTACAGCTAGGGGAGACCCCACCTATCTACAGCTAGAGGAGACCCCACCTATCTACAGCTAGGGGAGACCCCACCTATCTACAGCTAGAGGAGACCCCACCTATCTACAGCTAGGGGAGACCCCACCTATCTACAGCTAGAGGAGACCCCACCTATCTCCAGCTAGAGGAGACCCCACCTACCTACAGCTAGAGGAGACCCCACCTACCTACAGCTAGAGGAGACCCCACCTATCTACAGCTAGGGGGAGACCCCACCTATCTACAGCTAGGGGAGACCCCATCTATCTACAGCTAGAGGAGACCCCACCTATCTACAGCTAGGGGAGACCCCACCTATCTACAACTAGAGGAGACCCCACCTATCTACAGCTAGGGGAGACCCCACCTATCTACAGCTAGAGGAGACCCCACCTACCTACAGCTAGAGGAGACCCCACCTATCTACAGCTAGAGGAGACCCCACCTATCTACAGCTAGGGGGAGACCCCACCTATCTACAGCTAGGGGAGACCCCATCTATCTACAGCTAGAGGAGACCCCACCTATCTACAGCTAGAGGAGACCCCACCTATCTACAACTAGAGGAGACCCCACCTATCTCCAGCTAGGGGAGACCCCACCTATCTACAGCTAGAGGAGACCCCACCTATCTCCAGCTAGAGGAGACCCCACCTACCTACAGCTAGAGGAGACCCCACCTATCTACAGCTAGGGGGAGACCCCACCTATCTACAACTAGAGGAGACCCCACCTATCTCCAGCTAGAGGAGACCCCACCTATCTCCAGCTAGAGGAGACCCCACCTATCTACAGCTAGAGGAGACCCCACCTATCTACAGCTAGAGGAGACCCCACCTATCTACAGCTAGGGGAGACCCCACCTATCTACAGCTAGAGGAGACCCCACCTATCTACAGCTAGGGGAGACCCCACCTATCTACAGCTAGAGGAGACCCCACCTACCTACAGCTAGAGGAGACCCCACCTATCTACAGCTAGAGGAGACCCCACCTATCTACAGCTAGGGGGAGACCCCACCTATCTACAGCTAGGGGAGACCCCATCTATCTACAGCTAGGGGAGACCCCACCTATCTACAGCTAGAGGAGACCCCACCTATCTACAGCTAGAGGAGACCCCACCTATCTCCAGCTAGGGGAGACCCCACCTATCTACAGCTAGAGGAGACCCCACCTATCTCCAGCTAGAGGAGACCCCACCTACCTACAGCTAGAGGAGACCCCACCTACCTACAGCTAGAGGAGACCCCACCTATCTACAGCTAGGGGGAGACCCCACCTATCTACAACTAGAGGAGACCCCACCTATCTCCAGCTAGAGGAGACCCCACCTATCTCCAGCTAGAGGAGACCCCACCTATCTACAGCTAGAGGAGACCCCACCTATCTACAGCTAGAGGAGACCCCACCTATCTACAGCTAGGGGAGACCCCACCTATCTACAGCTAGAGGAGACCCCACCTATCTACAGCTAGGGGAGACCCCACCTATCTACAGCTAGAGGAGACCCCACCTATCTACAGCTAGAGGAGACCCCACCTACCTACAGCTAGAGGAGACCCCACCTACCTACAGCTAGAGGAGACCCCACCTATCTCCAGCTAGAGGAGACCACCCCCAATCTACAACTAGAGGAGACCCCACCTATCTACAGCTAGGGGAGACCCCACCTATCTCCAGCTAGAGGAGACCCCACCTATCTACAGCTAGAGGAGACCCCACCTATCTACAGCTAGGGGAGACCCCACCTATCTACAGCTAGAGGAGACCTCACCTATCTACAGCTAGGGGAGACCCCACCTATCTACAGCTAGGGGAGACCCCACCTATCTACAGCTAGAGGAGACCCCACCTATCTACAGCTAGGGGAGACCCCACCTATCTACAGCTAGAGGAGACCTCACCTATCTACAGCTAGGGGAGACCCCACCTATCTACAGCTAGGGGAGACCCCACCTATCTACAGCTAGAGGAGACCCCACCTATCTACAGCTAGAGGAGACCCCACCTATCTACAGCTAGGAGAGACCCCACCTATCTACAGCTAGGAGAGACCCCACCTATCTACAGCTAGAGGAGACCCCGCCTATCTACAGCTAGAGGAGATCGGGATGGATTCTCACCCCCATATCGTAAAATACGGACGCTTGGTCAGGTGCCTTTGGCGTTGTTATTGACGCTAAAAGTCTACTTTAGCGTCATATAACGCACTTTATCTAAACTCGCTTTGTGTTTCATATCAAAATGTTTAGAACAAACTCAGCTTCTCTGTATAGCCACGCCCAAAATTATCCCAGTATTTCTCAAATCTCTTGTGAAAACAGACGTACACTCAGTTGTTTTGGTGCTTGAAATGAGTTTTACGAACGTCTTGGGTTCACAAAAGTAGCGTGATATATGAATGAAATAGTAAATAAATGTCTAAAATTAAATTTTGGACATAACATCGCTTGGAATCGCTGGTGCATCTTTTGTCCTCAGACGGATAAAGGGTAACTACCGTTTTTTTTTCAACCTGGACCCTATTTCTCTCCGTTTTTGTGTCTAAGTGACTGATGGGAACAACAATCTCTGACATTGGTCCAGCGAAACAAGCTACAATGTAACTTAATAGGACAATTGTCCAGCTTGTATTTATCTTCACAAAAGTGCTCGTTTTGCCGTTGATACCAAAGAATCAGCGCTGGAGTCATTTTTTATTTATTTTTTTAAAGTGGCAGACTGAGCCTTTTGACACTGTTTGCCCCACCTTGGGTCACCAAAGTAACTATTGGACCCTATTTCAACAAACCACACATCTCCAGAACATTCTGACACTGAAATGGCATTCTTGCAGACAGACACATAACGAAAAAGTAGAAAAATAACTTGGTTTGAGACGGGTTTCTGTGTCTGGAACAAGACCGCGAGATCTGTATGAATTTCTAAATGACTCATTCTTGACAAAAGGCAAAATAGCTGCGTGTGCACATTTGAATAACGTCGGGGTGTAAACGGGTTTGGGCTTTTAAAAAGCTGTCAATCAAAATGCACTTGTCGGGCTCGGGCCTTGTCAGCCGAACATTTAAGACCCGATTACAGCTCCAGCACAAACCAGATGTGTATTGTTTTTCGGATATACAATTTCTTTAAAATTAAAACAAGTGAACTTAATAATGGATGGGATACGTTTTATTTTAGAAGAACTACATTACGGTGTTCTATCCAAGCAGATTTTTTATTTTATTCTCCTTGTTTTTTAGCCGTAGGTTTGTTTCTCTGTGTGTACTGTGAGAGCGGGAGTCAAATTTCCTGCATTTTTTTTTTTTTTTTTTCCACACTTGCGTGGTCATGAAATCGGATTCTGACGCAGTGTGTTTAGTGATCCGCATAGCTCCACTGAGTTGTCACTCAGGATAAAATGACACAAGATATTTAGCCGTGCATCACTTTCTAAATCTTGTCCAATCACAGAGCAGATCAACCAGTTTCAACACACGTCACATTATGGAAACAGGACACCTTTCAATAAACAGCTTACGGTAGAAGCCCTTTCACTTCATTAACTAACCTTTACTCTCATTGGCCACTCTGGACGAATGGATTCAAATGTGGATCATTGTTTCCCAAAAAGCCCAAGATGACATCCTTAAACGTCTCGTTTTGGCCACAACTCAAAAGATATTCAGTTCACTGTCTCAGAGGCAGAGAAGAATCTTAGGTTCTGGGCTTCAATTTCAGTTTCTCTCTCTCTCTCTTTTTTTTATAAGTTTCTTTTGAGAGTTGTTGTTGCTTCTTTTCTGCATTTGTGTCGCCTTCTTTTAGGGTTTATTTAGAAGTTTAGGGGCGCTTTTTCTTCTTTTTTCACACTTCGTTTGCTTCTCTGAGTTTTTTTTTTGACGTTTTTGTAACATTTCATGTTTTTAGGACAATTTTTGTTGCTTCTTTATGAGTTTTTGTCACTTTTTGAGGGTTTATTTCCAAGATCTTGACAATTTTTCCCAAAGTTTTTCCACACTTTCTCAAGGTTTTTCCATCTCTTCTCAGCTTTTTTTCCTACAATGTTTTTCAATGTCGCTTTTCTCAATCCATGCAGACAAGTCCGGGACCCCCCCCCTGGATAGTTGGAGAACTCACCCCCCCCAATGTTAAACCTAAAGTTAGGCCCTTGCACAGAGGAGAGCAGAAACTCGAACATATTCACATTTAACAAGCTAACATCAGACAAGTTTTACTTCTTTCAATAGAAGAACGACTCAAACAGATTATCAAAATAGTTGGCGACTGACGTAACGCTGATTTCGACAACTAATCAAATTATCTTTGCAGCTGTCATTAAATCCCCGGGGACATTTTAAATTCTCCAGTTGAAAGACAAAAAAAGACGGGAGGAACCAGGCATACAGCAAATCATCAAAGTTTATTTCCTGCACATTTAATAGCAAATAAAAGTTGAAGCTTGTATCTAGGAATGACAGCCCTGTTATCTTAGAAAAAAAAAAAAAAAAAAAAAAAACCCCAACATCAGCTGAGTTCTGTGTGCGTTTCCTGTCGGATCATCTACAGAAACATTTAAGACTAAACATTCAGTTAACGTTCCCCTCCAAACACAGAAACACAGCTTTAAAAAATAAAAAAATAGACTAATAAACTCTGCAGCACAGGAACTCGAAAAGCTGAAGTCCTGCAGTGTAGAGTGTAGAGTCAGTGTCTCCCCCTAGTGGTAAAATAAAAACAAGAAAACACAGTGCACAACCCCCTCCCCCCCTCACCCATCCATCGGATCCCCAATCTGTCAAATAAATTAGCTCAGTAATTTTTTTTTTGCTTTCAGGTCATCATCTGTCAGCCAGTATTTACACCAGTGTTTCAGCCAGGTCCATACTTTCTTTATTACAATCCAAATAATAAAAAAAATTATTAAGATTCAAATTCAATAGAGGAGAATTAAGTCCCTTTCCTTTCCGGTGGACCGCCATGGGACATTAACTCGGAAAAACTATCTACGGTAGTGAACGGAGAGAGACAAATGACGACGTGATCCCTAGTTTGAACTGAGCCATGGATTACACAGACGATGGCATCGGTTTAAAAAAATATCATTTTGTGGTAAAGATGTTGAAGTAGAAGACTGAAAATGCGTCATTAGAAAGACTACAGACTCAATGCTTTTTTTCATGCTGAATGACTTATTCCCAAGAAACGTACGAGCGCATCTCTGGTAAACACAAGAATTAAAGTGGTGCTTTAACATGACTCTTAGCGGAGAAACTCAGATTTACAGATCTGTCGATTAAATCAACTCATCGATTAGTCATTACAACTGAATGAGTGTTAGTCGACTAAGAATTTCTTCAATTGAGCACAGCCCTAGTCTGGTGGTGGCGAGGACCCTAAACTATACACAACATGGCCGCTGTTGCAACATTTGGTACGAAACATCTGGAAGAATACGAGTTGTACACGAAGGAATCTCCAGACAGCAGCCAGAATGCAGCAACTTCAGGTACGGCAAAGGAAGGACAGTCCCTGTTTACTTCATTCATGGGTTTACTGTGTTAATGGACTGAGGATGGGAGGAGGATTCGGTATTAGGCCGAACCCCAAAAATCTGGATTCGGTGCATCCCTAGTGTGCTGTGGAACAGAGCTAAGCTAGCGAGCGAGCAAGGGGACGTATATTGTGCAAGACGAGAGACGTAGATCACCGAGCGCTTTTCGCACTAAATTTTCTTTGCTCGCAAAATTGTTTTTTTAACCCTCCTACTCAAAAAGCAATATTAAAACAGTGCATTTTAGACTTTTACTATTTTATTCATATATTACGCTACGCTGTGGGAACCCAAGACTTCTGTAAACTCATGTTAAGGACCAAAAACAAGCGATTTTAGGTTGGTTTCCCCAAGAGATTTGATAAAAACATTTCAACTTTTCAGCTTTGGGGCCAAATTATGTCTTGACACATTGATCTGGGACACATTTGGGGGTCACTATAGAGAAAGCTGAGTTTGTTCTGAACATTTTGATGTGAAACAGATCAGTTATAGGCAAAAATCCTCACGTGAGTTTAAGAAAGAAATGCCCTCAGACCTCAGAGGGTTTTAAACTGTGCAACATCGTGTGTGTAATCCATGGCTCAATTCAAACAGGACCAAACTGTTATTAGGCTCACCCCGTTCACTACAGTTGATATTGTTTTACGAATTAAGATGCCGCAATGGTCCACAGAAGGGGGAGGGACTTCCTCTCTCTCGGTGGTAAATGATTGGTCGGATTTTAAAACAAGCTGCTAGAGAAGAGAAACCAGACGTAAACACAGTTAAGAGAACAGTAGAAAAGCAGGCACACGTTGAGTTTGATGGCGATGACCCGGCCTGTTAGCGAACACACGGTGAGACTTCTGGGGGGGGGCAGCTTTATCTCTACTCTGCTGATTTCTCGTCACTTATTTCCTGTCCACAGACGTTGGGCACGTTTAATCTAAAAACGGCGTGCACCGTCTCGCTGCAGAATGACCAGTTATATATATGTATGTGTGCCTCACTCCTGAGCGAGTAACTGTGTGTTTTGAGCACAGGGAACTATATTTTGCAAGCACATAAAATACAAAATAATTCAGTTTGAGCAAACAAAAAGCTGTTGCATGCTCAATAAATGTATTTGCATGTTTGCGGTTATCCGTATTAACGCACAGAGTGAAAAAGTTGAGCGAAGGAGAGACATGACCCGAGCGCAGCAGCGTGGACCTGCGCGCAGAGAGAGAGAGAGTTTTGGAGAGGGTACGTGAGTAAACTGTGTGAGAGGGGTTATTAGTGCACGTTAATATGGATAATAGCAAACATGCAAATACATTTATTGAGCACGGAACAGCTTTTGTTCGCTCAAAAGAATTTTTTTTTGCCAGAGTTAATTCCTGTTTAAAAATGTTAATTTTACGTGCTTGCATAATACAGTTCTGTGCTCAGAACATACAGTTGCTCGCTCAGAATATATATATATATATATATATATATATATATATATATATATATATATATATATATATATATATATATATATATATATATATATAAAACCAACCACATGTCCCAGGGGACTTGCTAGGTTGAGTCGGAGCTGAACGTGGCCTGGATGATGAGGCCTACAATCGATTTGCTACATTGATTTTTGTAATAGATTTCTTTCCCTCCCAGTCGACCAATCGGTTTTCATCATTTTAGCTGTGCTTCTCATTATCAAAACGTGACGTTCAAATGCAAAAAACAATCACAGAATCTCACACCGGGAACGCGGCAAAATCCATTTCAGCGACCGATTGCGCGCGACTAAATAACCACTTAAAAAGCGACCGACTTCGCCGCGTTTGAAGGCAGCTTCGGACCACAGAGCTCGGAGTCGGATGTGCCAGCACGGCACAAGAAAACACACAGTGAGAAACTGATACAGGTTATGTTCTTGCAGGCTGTTCCAGGTTTATTTTTGTCACTCTTTATGTTGCCTTTCACACCCAGATATAAAATGAACACGATGAAATGGGGGATGTTGCCTGCGCTCCTGCACAAATGGCTCACAGAGTCTGAAAGCCGTGTCACATTATCTACTATTTTAAACCGGCGGACGGCACCGAGTCCTCGCAGCCTTTTTGAGAAGGAGCGTCAGAAGTGTGTCAATCGGTGAGAGCCGACACCGGGGGTCAGACTCTCCTTTTAGGGTCTGTACAGTGAAAACAAGCGAAGCAAAAACGCAGGAGAGCAGAGAGACTCTGAGAAATGTGCAGGTCCCGATCTACAAAGCATTTGTTACAGCCATCGTGGCTCCATCACGAGTAGGGCTGCAACTAAAACGACAGAGTTACATCATCAGTCCATCTGCAAAATGTTAATCATTTGTTCTAAAAAAAAAAAAAAAAGTAGAAAAATGGTGATACATGTCCATCACAAGTCGGCTTCTTCAGATCGCTTATTGTGCCCGAGAGCCCAGAGAGCTCCCGTTTCCCACCGTACGAGACGATTAAAAAAAAGAAAGTCGTCGTGAGATTTTCAGAGACTAAAAAAAACAGATCTTTTGGGCGTTTTTTTTTTTTTCTCCTTTGACTATTACACCAGAGTGGGAGGTAATAATCAAACAATCAAAAACAGTCTCACAACGATCAGATCAGCAGTTATCGTACTAAACGCTTCGACAAACAAATAGAATGAAAGAAAACCAACGAGCTTTAGAGGAAAACATCCTCACGTGCCTTTTAAACCCAACACACCTCTTTTAGGATGATTATTTGCTCTCCCTCGTGTGTGTGTGTGTGTGTGTGTGTGTTTCTCTGTCTGTGTGTGTGGGTGTGTGTGTGTGTGTGTGTGGGGGAACAGTTTTTAAGATGAAAGTAGAGAGCCAGCCATCTCGGGGCCTGGCACTGGTTAAAGTTCCTCAGGTGAGAGGGCAGAGTGCGCACAGCGTGACGCTCAAAAGCCCCTCTCACTCCCTCCTCCTCCCCCCTCCTCCTCCTCCTCCTCTTCTTCCTCCTCCCACGTAGACGATCGGATGAAGTTTTTGCCGCCGTGGTGTTGCTGGCGCCCGTCACTCGTCCGAGCCGGCCGAGCGTTTCTGGTTCCTCTTGCGAGGAGATCTTTTGGGAGACGCCTTGTCTGGAGGAGAAGCACAAACACAGAGCGTGACTGATGGGACAAATAGAAAAACATACCCGACGAGTAACATTCACTTTGATTTGCTTGGAATTAGGTTAAAAGAAAAAAAGGTTCACAGGTTCTCAATGCTACATTTACACGTGGCCGGCTATTTTCATAAAAACTGACATTTCAACCTCTCGGTTTTCAAAAATAACATCGTGCACAGCTGTCAGTTTTCAGAAAAGTGTTCGTTGACGTGTGTGTGTGTGTGTATATATATATATATATATATATATATATATATATATATATATAAGGGGTGTGGGAAAAAATCGATACAGCGTAGTATCGCGATATTTTTCGTGGCAATACTGTATCGATACACAGACGCCAAGTATCGATCTTTTATGATATATGTGTTGGTCAGTCTGTCTGCTTGACAATCACATTTTGCAGCAATAAAACTGAAGTGTGATGAACAAACAGAGAAATGTATCTTTTTAGATACAACAGATGTTGACAAAATTGTCCTTTCGGGACATCATTTGAAATTGGGAAAAATCTGAAGTTGGAAAAAAGGTAAATACATTGCAATATATTGCAATATCTTTAAAATCGCAATAATATCGTATCGTGACACAAGTATCGGGATGATATCGTATCGTGAGGCCTCTGGTGATTCCCACCCCTAATAAATAAATAAATAAATAAATAAATAAATATATATATATATATATATATATATATATATATATATATATATATCTCTATCTATCTATCTATCAATCAATCAGAATCCAGAAAATAGCAACAGCAGCAACCAATCACTTCCTTGGCTGCCTAAACCTCCGTTTGTCTCAGTTTACGTGCAAACGAAGATGTCAAAAGTCTAAAACTCTGGCCGGAGTTTTTAGAAAGACTCGGTTTCAGGGGAGAATTCTCCGTTAGCGTGTAAACGAAGGGCACAAACGAAGGGAAATGTCTCCGTTTGTAGAAATAACCATGTACGTGTAAACAGGGTCAAAGTCTGACTGTAAAAACAAAGTATGTATAAATATGGTTGTGATCATTTCTCCTGGTCACACCGGCCCTGAGAAGGGGCGCTTCGTGAGTTTTCAAAGTAAGTAGTCGTGTTTCCGTTCATTTGTCAAGAAAACCTTTGAAATGTCTCACACTCACACACACGATTGATCAGCTAGTATCGGCCGTGTTTCATGCTGTCTCGACACGGAGACACATTGAGGGAATGTGCGGGAGGACACCGACAGGAAACAGCTGGCAAGTCCTGAGAGTTAAACGTTGACTGTGTCAGAACCACAGACTGAATAATATTAAATGGACACAGCTTGTGTGAAGTCACCCGTTGGTTTGTGGAGATCTGCTATGAGTCAGCCATCCGTGTTGCAGATGTGAGGATTTTAGACGAGAGGGAGGAGCCATAGACTGTTGTGACGGTAGCTGAGAGTTGGCAACGCTGCTTAGACCCTTTCACCGGCAATCTGGATGCAACTGCTGCTGACAGCTAGCCTACATGATTCTAGTAAGATTTAGCTTCGCTAGGGGTTTAAATATATAGCTTTGTCCAATAGTTATATTACATATAAGATAAGGCCGTGAACGGTCAATGACATCATAGCCACGCCCTAAAACACCCCCTGCTTTAGTGCCGATTTTAAAATCAACGAGACCATAATGCAAAAAAATGATAATGTTGTGTTGCAGAAGACTTAAAACTAGCAGGTGAGACCATAAACTCATGTTTCACTCAAATGTTTACTGAGGTAATAAATCAAGTGAGAGGTGGGTCACTTTCTCGCAGACTTCCACAGAAACTGGCGCCCCCTGCTGGAATTCAGAGAGAATTCAGGTTTAAGGCACTTCGCCGAACCGGATGCTTTGTCCATTAATATTATACTGTCTGTGGTCACAACTGACCCAACAGAAGGAAGGAGTTTCCACATCACATTTAGCATCAACTCTTTTTCCACAAAAGGCCAAAAAAAGAAACCACACATCAAGCCAGCGTACAAGCGGTTTGCAATTGAGGAAGTTTTATCAATTTTGCCGATTCCATACAGCTTTTCTAATGCCGTACTTTAAAATGCATAAACATACAGTATGTGTCAGGGGTGTCAAACTCATTTTCACTAAAGGGCCACCCTGGAAAAAGAGAATCGCACCAAGGGCCAGACTTTAAAGTTTGTTTTTGTTCAGACTTCCGTGGCTTTCTAAGACATTTGTCACCTCTTTGTAATTTTTTAGCTTTTCCCGACATTTTTGAACACTTTCTGTCGCATTTTTGTTGACATGAAGCCCTACAAAAGTCATCAAAAGAGTTCCTTAGCCATCAGAGAATTTAGCAAGTCAAAATTTATTGTGAACCCAAATTTATATACGGGGAAGATCTAAATCTGGCCCTTGAGTTTGACACGTGGTATATGTGAATGGAAACACGACTACTGACTGGGGGACTGCACTTACAATCCTCCTGCCATGCAAGAATACAGTCAGTCTAGTACAAAGTTATTATTATTTTTCATTAGGGCTGGGCAATAGATCGATATATCAATATCGTGACATGAGAATAAATAATATCTTAGATTTTGGACATTTTAATATGGTAAGTGTGGTCTTTTCCTGGTTTTAATGGCTGCATTAGAGTAAAATTATGTAATTCTGAGACTGTTCTAGCTATTGTATTATTTGCCTTTATACACTTACCGGTAGTCATTAAATCGACAGGTCTAAAAGATTGTTTATTAAAAATGCAAATAATATTTTGTGAAAGCACCAATTGTCAATCCTACAACATCGTCGCAATATCGACATCAAGGTATCTAGTCACGAGTATCGTGGTATTTGTTTTTCTCCATATCGCCCAGCCCTAGTATTCATTCTCAGTAGCTCAGAAAAGAAACAAACACTGTCCAAAAAATATTACACAAAACGCATGCAGATGATTTCACCGAGCCACGTTTTGGTGGGATCGGACCGTGAAAGAGATGAAACACAAATGCAACTAAACTTCCAAAAAGGAGAATGAGGGAGATGTCATAGTCATTCAAAGCAGAGATGCTCCGAATGCTTTTTCTCAAACTGGCTGTAGACAAATTATTTTTTATTATTATTTTTTTCGACTAATTGGTCGTTTTGGTCTTGGTCAACTTAGATTATTTAGTCAATTAGTCATGTTTGATGCTTTTTTTCATGCTAAATGACTTATTTCCAAGAAACGTACGAGCACATCTCTGGTAAACACAAGAATTAAAGGTTGACATTTTACCTAACAGATATCACCGGGAAACCTTTTTTGATTACTTTCATTAAGGCAGTTATTTCTTGTATTACATGTTTTCTGAAATGTTGTGTTTAAATATGCAAAGGAAGCATCTTATTCAATATATGCATCCTTTTGCACGACTCTTTGCGGAGAAACTCAGATTTACAGACCTGTCGATTAAATCGACTAGTCGATACAATTGAATGAGTGTTAGTTGACTAAGAATTTCTTCAATCGAGCACAGCCCTAGACATTTTAGCCTTTTATTTGTAGAGGACAGCTGAAGACATGAAAGGGGGAGAGAGAGAGAGAGAGAGAGAGAGAGAGAGAGAGAGAGAGAGAGAGAGAGAGAGAGAGAGAGAGAGATGCAGCAAAGGGCTGCAGGGCGGAGTCGAACCCGCAGCCTCTGCGTCGAGGAGTGAACCTCTATATATGTGGGCGCGTGCTCTACCAGGAGAGGTAACCAGGCGCCCACTATTAAAAAACACTTTGATGAATCAGAGCATCTGTACTTTTAGCGAGCGCACTCATTTGAGAAACAACACTCCAACATCAGCACAGCATTTAGATTTTAGGACACACACACACACACACACACACACACACACACACACACAAGACCTCACCTCTGCGACTCTGCACTGAAGACGCAGGAAAACATGACAGCGAAGAAGGCAGAGAAAAAGAAAGAAAAGAGTGCGTTATCCTCATGCACAGTGAAGGCTGCAGTTCATACAGGAGCAGGTGAAGCAGGAAGGGAACAGAGACACCTACACCCACACCCACGCTCCTTCTGTGGGAGGGAAGAAACGTCAACGGACCTAAAAACGTCTGAGCGGCAACAACCACCGTTCTGGATTATCAGGAGGAACGGTTTTTTTTTTGTTTGTTTTTTTTAAATCATTAAGCAGTTTCCTCGGCATTCTGTGAAGAATTCGGTCACCTTTTGCTGGTTTATACAAGATATTGTTCTGTTGTGCTACAAACTACAAATCAAAACTAAAATCGTGATCATCATTTTGGCCATAATCGTGCAGCCATAGTTTTATCAGGCAGTCCTTCCAGAAAAATGCTGAGTTTTTTTGTGATTGTTGCGGGGCAAAAATCCTTGATTATGCGGCACATTTTTTATTAAACAATTAAACAACAATGCAATATGCTATATGATATTTATGCAATTTAATGCGATGAAATTGCGTGAACTTGCAAAAATTGCGGTTTGATGAAAAAGAGAAAAAAAAAGTATTTCATTTATAGTTTTGATGCCTTCAGTGAGAATCTACAATGTAAATAGTCATGAAAATAAAGAAACATTGAATGAGGTGTGTCCAAAATGTGGGCCTGTACTGTATATAATAATATATTAATAATATAATGTATATTATGGGACAAAAATGCAGGGATTATGAAATCATCCAAGCCCCGCATATTTTGCGTAGAAAACCGGCAATTTATGCAGCGTATTTGAAAAATTGTGCATCAATATGCGGACTTTGGCTGATTATGCATTGAATTATATGATCGCATAATCGCGTTTTTCTGGAGGTACTGAACAGGAAATATGTTTGCAGCGCTCCAGGTCACAATTACACGACGGTCTTGGCAGACAAGATGAAAAGATTTCATCTTTCAGGACTTTGTAAATATCAGATCTAAATGAGTCAACAATCTGAGCACACATTCACCGCCAGCTTTCCATATTTGATACTTTATAATAAAAACACACAAATCTTTAGTAGCTCCACTACAATAAGACATGTTAAGACAGTTGTACTTTGATTTGAAGTCTCTGAACGTTGGGTTTTCATAGTGAACTGAAAACAAAGGGAACATTGAACAGAAGTGTAGCGATAAAAAAGGTGCAGAACACAGAAGCTGGTGCGCGAGCGGACGAGTGTGTGTCGAGGAGAGGGACGTACTGATCTGGTTGAGTGTTTCCTGAGGGATCCAGCTCAGGTCAACGTCATTGTGGCTCGAAGTTCCCATTTCCACCTTTGGAGCGGGACGCCTCCTCTGTTCACGCACAGGGAACAATTCACAGGGACATTAATATAAGAGATGCAGTTAAATACATATACAAAATCATGGGCCATTGGCATAAAGCACATCTCTCTCTCTCTCTCTCTCTCTCTCACACACACACACACACACACACACACACTAACGGGAAAGGTCAATTCAAGTTTCCCTAAGGATCTTCAGGTCACATTTTAGCTAATTACAGAGTTTAAAAAGGGGAATGTTTTGCATTTTAAATGAGGATCATTTTCTCTTGAATAACCAACATACAGTTGTGCTGATAAGTTTACACGCCCATGCTAAATTTGACTAAAAAGAGGAATAAAAAAAAAAATCTTTTGGAAATTGAGCTTAATGCCATAAATAAAAAAAATAAAAAATAGGAAAAATCCAACCTTTAAGGACACCGATTATCTTTGTGAATGAATAATGTATCGTAAATAAATAAATGTTCTTCCTTAAAATACAGGGGGCATAAGTCAGTCCACCCCTATGTTAAATTCCCATAGAGGCAGGCAGATGTTTATATTTAAAGGCCAGTTATTTCATGGATCAGGATACTATGCATCCTGATGAAGTTCCCTTGGCCT
Source organism: Perca flavescens (assembly GCF_004354835.1). NCBI lineage: Eukaryota > Metazoa > Chordata > Actinopteri > Perciformes > Percidae > Perca > Perca flavescens. The sequence continues at coordinate 25,746,393 of NC_041352.1, forward strand.
TTGGAATTAAAATAGCCCCACACAGCTATTAGCCTAACTGAAATAAAACTCAAATCAATTTCCAAAAGATGTTTTTTTTATTCCTCTGTTTAGTCAACTTTAGCATGGGTGTGTAAACTAAACTAATGAGCACAACTGTACATGAAACCAACTCACTGTTGTTCAGACTCTCTCTCTCTCTTTTTTTTTTTTATAAAAACAGCCGTACCTTTCTGGACTCCATCAGCTGGTGAAGGCCTACGATGACCAGCAGCCCGAGGCCCGACAGGAAGACGTACAGGAAGATCCTGGGAGAGACGGAGGGAGGGAAGAAGGAACAAATGAATGTCCGAGAGGGAGAAGAAGAAGAACAGATGCAGGAATAAAAGAAGGGATTTCTAGTTCTACTGAACTGCGGATAAGTGGGACCATCCCCACTTTGGCCACTCACTCAATATGCATCTTGCACACTACTTTGCACTAATACTTTTTGCACCTTACATCCCACTCCATGTGTACTCGTCTTGATATTATGTCTTACTTGTATATATGTATTTTTGTATTTTATGTTGATATGTGCCTATATGTACTGTATATTGTTTATTGTACAGTATGTGGCAAGGCAAGGCAGCTTTATTTGTATGGCACATTTCAGCAACAGGGCAATTCAAAGTGCTTTACATAAAACATGAAAGAGCAGTTAGAAGACAATTAAAAACAATTTAAAAACAATAAACAAATTAAAAACATTAAAAGACAAGAATAAAATTGATAGTGCTGTATAAGAATAAAAGTTATAGTGCAGTATAAGAAATTAAAGTTAATAAAATAGATTTAAAGAAAAGCAACATCAAAAAGATAGGTCTTTAGCTTAGATTTAAAAGAACAGAGTTGCAGCGGACCTACAGGTTTCTGGGAGTTTGTTCCAAAGATGTGGAGCATAAAAACTATATCACTATTTGTCTACTGAATGTTTACTACTACGTGTCTATTTGTTGAATGTATAGAGAGTTAACACCTACCAAAGTCCAATTCCTTGTGTATGTAAGTACCGTATTTTCCGGACTATAAGTCGCACTTTTTTTCCTACTATGGCTGGTCCTGCGACTTATAGTCAGGTGCGACTTATATATCAAAATATATATAATTTAACATGTTTTTACATGTTAATTCATACTGAAAACATTACCGTCTACAGCCACGAGAGGGCGCTCTAGGCTTGTGACAACTAGAACGCTCCTCCTAAAGACAACTGAGAAAGAAAAGAGATAACAAACTGCAGGTAGTAAAATATGCAGCCCCGAAAACGGTAATCGAGCAGCAGAAAGAGTTTGAAATGAGGGAGAAACTTATGAGGGAGACTGGAGAAAAGGTGACTCTTACTGCAATGAAGAAAACAAAGAAAGCTAATCGGCTAATCGTGGGCTGAAAGCTAGACGGCCAGAGGTGGAGGAAGGAGTCGGGAGGGGCTCGACAACGGTGCAGCTTCGTCTCCACGCCTTTTAATACCTCCATGCTCCACCCCCTGCTAGCTAGTTGTTCTGGGTGCTATTGTATATTTCAATAACTGTTAATGGGTTACGTTAACATACCGGACACCTACCGTATTCAGCGTATTGTTCTGTGTGCTATTGTGTAGTTGAATAACTGCGACTTATAGTCCGGTGCGACTTATATATGTTTTTTTTCTCTTCATGACGCATTTTTTGACTGATGCGACTTATACTCCGGAGCGACTTATAGTCCGAAAAATATGGTACACTGATTCTGAGAGGAAATTAAAAAACGAGATTCAGAAACTTACGTCTCTCCGTCTAATCCGTCCTCTCTCTCGGTGATGGTGACCGTCTGGTTGAAGACGGCATCCTGGAAAACGTTTCCCTGCAGAGAGAAAGAAGGAAAGAGAAGCAAGAGAAGGGAGAAAAGAGAAAGCAACAACAGAGAGAAAGGGAAGATCGGCAAAGAGTGCAGAAGGGTCAGAGCGGTGAGATAAGAACAGTAAAAACAGACACCGGTCAGTCTTTCTGCCACTTAAACATCAGGTTAACTTGAAAAACAATCTGCAGTTTCTTTCTTTTCAAGAACATCAACTTCAAAAGGAGCACTAATCTCAGTTCTACCTAGAGGTGTTGAAATTAATCTAATAATCGACGCATCGAATCGTGGACATGGACGATGCTGCATTGATTATTTCTGTTTATAATTTAATGTAATGTAGGCCTAACAACATTTCTGATTTACATATTCCGTTATGTTTTGCACATTCAGGTAGTGCCATGTGCTCAGTGCTGTATAGTTTTATGTATCCAATTTATTTAGTATTAGAGCACTGCAGAATGATTGGCTGTTGAAGCTTGAAAAGCTATGAATTAAATATCCTACATGGCTTTAATAGAAACATTTATTTGACGCATCGAGATGCATCGTGATATTGAATCACTGACATGATAATCATAACCGAATCGGGAGATCAGTGAAGAGTCACACCTCTAGTTCTACCGTCCAGAGTCTGGCTGTGTCGGACTCTCCCGGTGATTTTTTTACAGTGGCATTTAAATATTAATATTATTTTTCAAGCAGTTTTGTTGATCTCTACTAGTAGGTTGTTTTTCTTTAAAGGAACACGCCGACTTATTGGGAATTTAGCTTATTCACCGTAACCCCCAGAGTAAGACAAGTCGATACATACCCTTCTCATCTCAGTGTGTGCTGCAACGCTGTCTGATGGTTCCAGCATTAGCTTAGCCTAGCACAGATCCTGCAGGTAACTGGTTCCAACTAGCCTAGCCTAGCACAGATCCTGCAGGTAACTGGTTCCAACTAGCCTACTGCTCCCAATTGTGACAAAATAACGCCAACATGTTCCTATTTACGTGTTGTGATTTGTAGAGTCACAGCGTGTACACAAAACAACGTAACATGAGACACAGCCGTCTTCTAAAAGTAAACAAACCGGGAACTATATTCTCAGACAGGCTTGCTGCGAGCATATCACTCCGCCCAAGTACTATATTCTTCCGCCTGAGAATATAGTTCCCGGTTTGTTTACAGTTAGAAGATGGCTGTGTCTCATGTTATGTTGTTTTTTGTACACGCTGTGACTCTATAAATCACAACATGTAAATAGGAACATGTTGGCGTTATTTTGTCACTTATTGGAAGCAGTAGGATTACTGGAACCATTCACCTGCATGTTCTGTGCTGGCCTGATGCTGCTGGAGCCATCAGACAGCATTACAGCACACACTGAGATGAGAAGGGTATGTATCGACTTGTCTTACTCTGGGGGTTACGGTGAAGAAGCTAAATTCCCAATAAGTCGGCGTGTTCCTTTAAATCATACTGTCTCCCACCCCCCCTTCTCCTTACATTGCTGTCCTTGTAGTTGAGGTTGATGACGAGTCCAAACGGCCGCCCTCCCATTGGCTCTGCAGGGATGAAGGAGTACTCGAAGGTGGCCTGTCTGCCGCCGGGAACCTCGATGCCGAGCTGGAGAGCGGTGAAGTTCTGGATGTAGAACTGGTAATCCTGAGAGGGAGGAGACAGAGCCGCAGTTAGACAAGAGCTGCACAGACCTGCTCATTCGTCACGTTCCTGTACTAATGTCACTCGAAGCAGAGTTGGGGCTCGTTCTTGTGCTATAGGAGGGAAGTGGTTTAGAAGTGTGTTTAGGGCTGCTACTAACGTTTCATTTCATTGTCGTTTAATCTGTCGATTATTTTTCTCCATTGATCGATTAGTTGTTTATAGAGATGTTCTGATACATTTCTTCCTTCCCGATACAGAGTCCGATTCTTGAACTTGCAGAACGGCCGATACGGAGTACAGATCTAATACCAGTGTGTTAAAAAATACATATATTCTACTAGGTTTTAACAGCTGTATACTGCTATCCCTGTATGGATGGGATACGATTTCTATCTTTGTCAGGGATGCACCAAATCCAGGATTTGGCCAAATATTGGGCTTTTTGGCGGGGTTCGGTTTCTGTCGAACCTTAGATATCTTTCCCACCGAATCGAACCCTACGCTTGTGCTACGCTGGTCGATGTAATGACGGCGCCGTTGATTACGGGAAGGTGTTTACGTAGTTGGAGCGCTCAATGCAGCAGGCTGTGAGAAAGTAGACATGGAACTGGTGAGCAGAAAAAGTTGTTGTTTGGGCAGCACTTTCAGTGAAAAGAATGCCATTCAAGTCCAGCTACATGTTCAATCTGCAATGCCGATTTGTCTGGTGGTGGCGAGGACCCTAAACTATAGACAACATGGCCGCCGTTACATTTGTTATGAAAACATCTGAAAGAATATGAGTTGTGCATGAAGGACTCTCCAGACAGCAGCCAGAATGCAGCAACTTCAGGTACGGCAAAGGAAGGACAGTCCCTGTTTACTTCATTCATGTGTTTACTGGGTTCATGGACTGAGGATGGGAGGAGGATTCGGTATTCGGTTTCGGCAGAATCTTCACCAGTGGATTTGGTATTCAGCCAAACCCCAAAAATCTGGATTCTGTGCATCCCTAGTTTTAACAGCTGTATACTGCTATCCCTGTATGGATGGGATATGATTTCTATCTTTGTTGTACAGTCTGGCTCAGGTTAAGCTCTTTGCAAAACATGAACAAATACAGTGGCTTGCATAAGTTTACAAACCCATGCTAAAGTTGACTAAAAAGAGGAATAAAAATCCATCTTTTGGACCATACCTAGAGACTGGCAAGGTTTTTATTTCAGTTAGCCTAATAGCTGGTTTGATTTGCATTGAGAGATGATCTTATGGAAAGTACCCCATGTCAATCTCTAGGTATGGTGAAGGGTATGTGATGATGGGGGGGGCTAATTTAATTCTAAAGGCCAAGAGAACTTTATCAGGATGCATAGTATCCTGATCCATGTAATAACTGGCCTTTAAATATAAACATCTGCCTGCCTCTATGGGAATTTAACATAGGGGTGGACTGACTTATGCCCCCTGTATTTTAAGGAAGAACATTTATTTATTTACGATACATTATTCATTCACAAAGAAAATTCATGTCGTTAAAAATTGTTTTTTTCCTAATTCTTTTTAAATTAAGGCATTAAGATCAATTTCCAAAAGGAGGATTTTTTTTATTCCTCTTTTTAATCAACTTAGCATGGGTGTGTAAACTAATGCAAGCCACTGTATAAAGAGAATAAAATGAGAATTATCTACTTTGACTAGGTCACAACAGAAAAAGAACATCAATAAACTAATTTAAAGTTTCTTCGGGGCTATATAACGTGGTATCTGACTGGTGCATAAACTCCAGTACTTGACGATACCAATACCAGCATTTGAAGTAGTATCGGAGCCTTTTCTGAAACTGGTATTGGTCCATCTCTAGTTGTCTGGGTCAGTGCTTCCCAAAGCCCAAGACGACGGCCTTAAATGTCTTTCTTCGTCCACAACTAAAAGATATTTAGTTTACGGTCAGTGAAAAATATTTACATTTAACAAGCTGACATCAGAGATGTTTTATTAGAAGTTTTTGTACCTGTGGGTAACGGAAAGAAGCATCCAGAGACTCCACGACGAAGTTCTCCGATCCCTTGTTGGTGAAGCCGAGCAGGAACTTGACGATGTTGTTGGCAGGGAAGTCTGGAGAGAGAGGATGAGTTAATTCTGCTGTTGCATGTCTAAAATATTGTCTTTTAGTTTACTGCCATTTACTAGTGATGTTACGTTCTGTGCCGAGGCTACGAAGCGCACTTTTCGAGAAATCCCGGAAGTTTTCCGTGAAGTGTGTATCGAGGTTTTGAGTACTATACCGAGTATGTTTACATGCACACCAATATTCAGAATATGACAATATTCTGAATGTGACACAGGTCATGTAAACAGCATATTGGATATTCAGAATGCTGCCTTTTTTCAGAATATACAGTGCTCGGCATAAGTGAATACACCCACGCTAAAGTTGACTAAAAAGAGGATTTTTAGGAAAAATATCATCTTTTGAAAATTGATCTTAATGCCTTAATTAAAAAAATGAGGAAAAATCCAACCTTTAAGGACACCAATTTTCTTTGTGAATGAATAATGTATCGTAAATAAATAAAATGTTCTTCCTTAAAATACAGGGGGCGTAAGTCAGTCCACCCCTATGTTAAATTCCCATAGAGGCAGGCAGATGTTTATATTTAAAGGCCAGTTATTACATGGATCCAGGATACTATGCATCCTGATAAAGTTCCCTTGGCCTTTGGAATTAAAATAGCCCCCCCACATCATCACATACCCTTCACCATACCTAGAGATTGGCATGGGGTACTTTCCATAAAATCATCTCTCAATAAATCAAACCAGTTTTAGGCTAACTGAAATAAAACCATGCCAGTCACTCTTCTTTCAGCGTCTTCTTCTAGTTTCAACTTTCTGTTACGATGTGTAGTGGAGGGTGCAAGGAGAGCGTGATTAACAAAAACGAAAACGTCAGTCTTCTGGACCCCACAGTCCTTTGCTCTGGAGCCCGGCATCACCACACAGCCAGTGTACAGTACCGTCTTTCATGAGCTCATCTGGAACTCCCAGACAGCAAGCATGTTTGGTTAGGTCTGTTTCTCTCTGCCGTTGTTGTTTTTTTTCCACAAAGAACCGACCTGGTTAAAGTTAACTGATGTTACAGAGGTCCGTCAAAACAAGCGCTATCAGAGCAATGGTCATACAGTATAAAACCAGCCATATGCTAGTTAATAATTGGGCAAGTTGTCTACTTTACTAGTCACTGCGGTCAGTAAGCAGCCATCATTTGGGGGAAGATTGTTTTGGTTCAAATCAGAAAAAAAAAAAAAGAACTAGAATTTGTGATTTTTTTTTTCTATCTAGGATGTGGTGGACAACGGCAGAGAGAAACAGACTCACTTGCAGTTTGGGAGCCCCAGGTGAAGTTGTGAAAGCCGCCACCGTAGATGTACGGTAAAGCCAGAAGCTGAATGCGGTCAAGCCGTTCAGGGAGAGGAGGGGCTATTCCATATTCGCTGTTTTTCTTCAGCATTTAGCGGCCATCAAGAACATTTTTAACATTAGGCGTACAGTACAGGCCAAAAGTTTGGAAACACCTTCTCATTCAATGTGTTTATTTTCATGACTATTTACATTATAGATTCTCACTGAAGGCATCAAAACTATGAATGAACACATATGGAATTATGTACTTAACAAAAAAGTGTGAAATAAGTGAAAACATGTCTTATATTTTAGATTCTTCAAAGTAGCCACCCTTTGCTTTTTTTGATAACTCTGCAAACCCTTGGTGTTCTCTCAATGAGCTTCATGAGGTAGTCACCTGAAATGGTTTTACCTTCACAGGTGTGCTTTGTCAGGGTTCATTAGTGGAATTATTTCCCTTATTAATAAAAAAGCAAAGGGTGGCTTCTTTGAAGAATCTAAACTATAAGACATGTTTTCAGTTATTTCACACTTTTTTGTTAAGTACATAATTCCATATGTGTTCATTCATAGTTTTGATGCCTTCAGTGAAAATCTACAATGTAAATAGTCATGAAAATAAAAAGGAAACACATTGAATGAGAAGGTGTGTCCAAACTTTTGGCCTGTACTGTATATATATACTGGTCAGGTCCAGATGGATTGCATCTCCCGGTACTTACGGTACTGTGGAAAAATGAGTACCGGCACGTTTCCAGAATTTTGGTACAAAGTTGGTACCGAAGTACCGGTTCTCGCGACATCATAGCTAGTCATGTCGCCTTCGCTACCATTTACAGTTCAGGAGACTTTGGAGGACACGTACCGTCGCCTTTGACGAACAAGATGGTGGTGTCAGCGTTGGGGGAAGCTTTCACCTCTCCAACCAACGCTTCTTCCTCTTCATCTTCTTTTTCTTCCGTCTAGACACACAGACAGACACACAGGCCCACAGACAGACACACAGGCCCACAGACAGACACACAGGCCCACAGACAGACACACAGGCCCACAGACAGACACACAGGCCCACAGACAGACACACAGGCCCACAGACACATAGACCCACAGACACATAGACCCACAGACACATAGACCCACAGACACATAGACCCACAGACACATAGACCCACAGACACATAGACCCACAGACACATAGACCCACAGACAGACACAGACAGAAGTTTAATTTCTCCAAGTATCAACACAGAGCTTCATATTAGGATTGTATGTCATACTCTGAGGTTATATCCTTACTTCTTTACACAATTATCTTTCCCTCATAAAACAGAAGCAGTTGATTTAATCTCCATTATACAACAAGTATATCCGACAAATCCGGCGATCTGATTGGTCAGCTAGACATTTAGCTGACCACCAGGAAATGAGTCGGGGGGGGACATGCAACGCTACCAAGCCACGGCCATGCGCTCTGTGTCACTGCGACGTGTAGTTACATTTTTAAGAGGTGCACATAAGGCTACGACGTAGAGTCGGCATCTCCACGTACCTACGTACGTAGCCACGGCATATTTTTAACGCAGAGCTGTGTAATGGGGCCTTAAAATGTTGGCCCGACAGAATATGGCCCGAGCCCGACAATTACATTTTGATTGACAGCTTTTTAGAAGCCCGAATCAGTTTGCAGCCCGACATTATTCAAATGTGCGCACGCACACACAGCTCTTTAGCCTTTCGTCAAGAATGAGTCATTTCTACAGGTTTTAACATCACGTATTCATGACTAACGTAGGTAGGGCTGCAACTAACGATTATTTTCATAGTCGATTAATCGGTTGATTATTTTCTCGATTAATCTATTAGTTGTTTGGTCTCTAAAATGTCAGAAAATAGTCAAAAAATGTGAATCAGTGTTTCCCCAAAGCCCAAGAGGACATCCTCTAATGTATTGTTCTGTCCACAACTCAAAGATATTCAGTTTACTGTCGCAGAGGAGAGAAGACACTAGAACAATATTTACCGACAATATTTTGACTTTTGCCTAAAAACATTTACTGAAACCGACTAATAGATTATCAAAATAGTTGCCGATTAATTTAGAAGTTGACAACTAATAGATTAATCTTTGCAGCTCTAAACGTAGGCTATAGGCCACTTTGAAGTCGGAACAAAGAAATAAAATAAGTCCCCCAGAGTAGAGCTGGGCAATATATCGATATTATATCGATATCGTGATATGAGACTAGATATCGACTTAGATTTTGGATATCGTAATATGGCATAAGTTGTCTTTTCCTGGTTTTAAAGGCTGCGGTACAGTAAAGTGATGTAATTTCCTGAACTTACCAGACGGTAACTGTTCTATTATTTGCCTTTACCCACTTAGTCATTATATCAACATTACTGGTGATTATTTATCTAAAATCTCATTGTGTTAATATTTTGTGAAAGCACCAACGAGTCGAGTCGCCATGACAGTCTGGCTTTGAATTTCCGGAGAAAACAAACCCCATGTGACGCGTTCGTCCAATCAGCTGCCGGTTTTCATTTTCTGGGGCGACAACACAGAGTAGCGCCGCCTGCTGCTATGGAGACGTATTACGTTTCTCAAGACGGTGTCTCCTCAGTGTGTCCTGAGGCAGTTTTTTTTGGACCTCGGGGACCCGACTGATCATCTCGACTGATCATCTCGACTGGCTTTCTGCCGATGGTCGGCCGTCTGGTTGGTGTGTACCGGCTTTTAAAAAAAAAAAAAAAAAAAAATCACTCACCAGTTCCACGTTCTCGTCGTCTTCCACTTCCGCCTCGTCGTCTTCGTCTTCCGCCTCGCCGTCGGCGGTCGCGTCATCCACAACGTCGTCTTCCACCGCCTCGGCCTCCTCGTCCTCCGTCAGATCCTGGGCGCTCGCCATCGGCCCTGATGGAACATAGGGTTTGTTTTCGTGATTAACATTAACATACAAAACCCCCTTCGTCATCACCCCCCCACTCAGACATGTGACAACACCATAAGCCCTAGGGGTGGTAATCACGAGAGGCCTCACGATACAATATCATCACGATACAATGTCTGCTATCATTAAAAAGGTCCCATGTCATGAAAATTTCACTTTATGAGGTTTTTTTAACATTAATATGAGTTCCCCCAGCCTGCCTATGGTCCCCCAGTGGCTAGAAATGGTGAGAGGTGTAAACCGAGCCCTGGGTATCCTGCTCTGCCTTTGAGGAAATGAAAGCTCAGATGGACCAATCAGGAATCTTCTCCTTATAAGGAGCAAGGTTACCTCCCCTAGTGACAACACCATAAGCCCTAGGGGTGGGAGTCACCAGATGCCTCACGATACAATATCGCGATACGATATTATTGCGATTTTAAACATATTGCAATATTCTGCGATATATTGCAATTTATTACCTTCTTTTACAACTTCAACTTTTTCCCAACACATATATAATAATTAGGACTGCTCCACTTAGTCGATTACTCGACTAATCATTCGTTTTGGTCTTAGTCAACTTAGATTTCTTAAGTCCATTAGTCATGTTTGATGCTTTTGTTTCTTGCTGAATGACTTATTTCCAAGAAACGTACGAGCACATCTCTGGTAAACACAAGAATTAAAGTGGTGCTCTTTGCGGAGAAACTCATATTTACAGATCTGTCGATTAAATCAACTAACCGGTACAATTGAATGAGTGTTAGTCGACTAACAATTCCTTCAATCGAGCACAGCCCTAGTGACAACACCATAAGCCTTAGGGGTGGGAATCACCAGAGGCCTCACGATACGATATCATCCCAATCAATACTTATGTCACACGATACAATATTATTGCGATTTTAAACATATTGCAATATTCTGCGATATATTGCAATTTATGACCTTTTTCACCCAATTTCAAATTACATCTCCAAAAGAAAACTGTCAACATCTGTTTTATCTAAAAAGATACATTTCTGTTTGTTCATCTCACTTCAATTGTATTGCTGCAAAATGGGGATTGTCGAGCAGACAGACTGACCAACACACATATATCATAAAAGATCAATTCTTGGCGTCTGTGTATCGATACAGTATTGCCACGGAAAATATTGCGATACTATGCTGTATCCAATTTATTCCCCCACCACTAATAAGCCCATCACACACGTCTCCCCCCAGCACAAAGCTTCTTAAGAGACCTCTAGAAAGTTAAGGCATTTTCCCCAATTCCTAGTCTAGACATCCAACCTGCCAAACCGTTTATAAGACATCTTTTCAAAACGCACCAGCCATCTCACAAGCCCGATCCCGGATTGACGGCAGCCCTTCATTCTTCCATCCTCTTAAAATAATCTGTCTTGCTATCATTAAAAGGTCCCATGGCATGAAAATTTCCCTTTGGAGGTTTTTTAACATTAATATGCGTTCCCCCCCAATGCCAATGAAAGCTCAGATGGACCAATCAGGAATCTTCTCCTTATGAGGTCATAAGGAGCAAGGTTACCTCCCCTTTCTCTGGTTTGCCCGCCCAGAGAATGTCCCTCTCTCATGAGAGGGAGACATCATGGCTTTCAAACGAGCAAAGTGGCAGTTGGTCAAGGCTACACCCCCACTTCAGATACAGTATTAGGGGACCACTAACGTCTAAATAAAAAGAGACTTCAGATACAGTATTAGGGGACCACTAAGGTCTATATAAAAGAGACTTCAGATACAGTATTAGGGGACCACTAAGGTCTATATAAAAGAGACTTCAGATACAGTATTAGGGGACCACTAAGGTCTATATAAAAGAGACTTCAGATACAGTATTAGGGGACCACTAAGGTCTATATAAAAGAGACTTCAGATACAGTATTAGGGGACCATTAAGGTCTATATAAAATAGACTTCAGATACAGTATTAGGGGACCACTAAGGTCTATATAAAAGAGACTTCAGATACAGTATTAGGGGACCACTAAGGTCTATATAAAAGAGACTTCAGATACAGTATTAGGGGACCATTAAGGTCTATATAAAATAGACTTCAGATACAGTATTAGGGGACCACTAAGGTCTATATAAAATAGACTTCAGATACAGTATTAGAGGACCACTAAGGTCTATATAAAATAGACTTCAGATACAGTATTAGGGGACCACTAAGGTCTATATAAAAGAGACTTCAGATACAGTATTAGGGGACCACTAAGGTCTATATAAAAGAGACTTCAGATACAGTATTAGGGGTCCACTATGTCTATATAAAAGCATCCAAAGAGCACAATGTCATGGGACCTTTAAACTACACTGGACCCAGCTTCTTATGTGCTTATTCATCGCGTTTAGGATTGACCCATAAATAATCTCAAGCTGACTGAACCTGGGTCCCTGCAATCCCACAGAGGTTATCATGTATCCCTGTCCAAAGTTCCTGGACCTTATCACAGGACATGAAGTAATTAGCCAACCTTTGTCTTACATTTATTTAAAGGAGGTAGATTTGTCCCCCTCAAAAAAAATATGAAAGACAACCCGGTCCCCAAAAGAGGCAAAATAATTTCATTTAGGAGGCTCAAAACATGTTTATATCCTTATTAACTGTAAATATGTTTCCCAACAATTTCAGACACCCCTACAGTTGACCGTAGCATCTTAGCCTCGCATCGATATCTCTTTTTTTGTGTGAAATAAAGCTGCCTAAGTACACTGGGAAAGGTAAAACAAAGCAACGATTGGTGCATAAAAATTCACCAGCATGCAGGACATGAAGTGTTTGAGGCTCAAAGTTTTTCTGGGGGAGGTTGCCCCAGTTATAATGTGTGTGCCCCCCAATGTTGAAACAAACCTACGCCCTCGATCCACGCCCAGTCCCACTGAGCAAGACAAAGAAATGGTCACAAACACACGGCGAAAGACTGTAATTTTCATGTGTGGTTCAAAAACATTGCCACATGAAAAAGGATGAAAGGGCGGGACTTGGGAGTTGATGGGAGATTTGATTGGAAGGTCTACACATTACAGGGACAAAGACATAAAATAGATACTGACTGTGGCCTCTTCCTTTACCCCCAGTTATAGAGAAGGAGGCTAAAGAAGAGTACAGATACTTCATCTGTTGCTTCAGGTCAAACATGTGCATGCTGACATATGGCGATGTCGTGAGAACAGATAATTTGGTACAAAGGCAATCCTAAAAACGTGACAGGATGCAATTCTTCGCTACACGTGTTCTAGTCTGTCACTAAACGCAGACGAAGGCCTGCCAGCTTTGCAGCTGCTGAATCTGTCTTCATTTTAGATTGACAATGGTCAGATTTTTTTGTGAGTTTTTAAAAGAGGCGGCGAGTCAAGCTGGATGCCCCTGATATGCAAAAGAAGTAGCCTACATTTAACTTTATGTAAAAATGAGAAGCAGGCAGCGCTTCTACCAGAATGCATTGCTCTGCGGCTTACACAGACAATGAATAGGAAGCGTGGAAGTTAAGCTTGCCAGTGGACACGTCCCATAACTCAACATACACTCTGAAGCCTCGGCACAGCACACATCATTTCTTATTATAAAGTTTAGCTGTGAAATAACAGTGTAATAATCTTCTATCCACAGGCCATCAGACTACTGGACACTCAAATACCCCACCCCTACACACACCTTCCCCTCCTAGACCACACACACGTTCTTTTTTTGTCTTGTAATCGCGACTAGTAGCTCGAGTGTGACGTCGCATCCATGTCGGAAAACGAGTAACCGCGGGGTTGTTGCTTTCTTTGTCACACGATACTACGAGTCGGAGAAAAGATGGATTTTTGTAACATTTTTAGTAACATTTAGGATTCTATTCACCCAGTTATTGACATATTACACAAATATATTTCAGTTTGATACATGAAAATTACGTTTTGATTAACATTAACGTTGGGCTACTGCTCTGCTTTCTGCTCCAGACTCGGCTTAAAGCCATTGTTGTCATATAGCGACCGAGCGTCTCTAGCCAATTTCAGCTGCACAAGCTACAAAATAACTAATCAGGCGGTATTTAACTCCTAATAAGACTGTAGAGACATGTCTATAGGTAGCAGTATACAGCACTATGTTTAACTCCTAATAAGACTGTAGAGACATGTCTATAGGTAGCAGTATACAGCACTATATTTAACTCCTAATAAGACTATAGAGACATGTCTATAGGTAGCAGTATACAGCACTATGTTTAACTCCTAATAAGACTGTAGAGACATGTCTATAGGTAGCAGTATACAGCACTATGTTTAACTCCTAATAAGACTGTAGAGACATGTCTATAGGTAGTAGTATACAGCACTATGTTTAACTCCTAATAAGACTGTAGAGACATGTCTATAGGTAGTAGTATACAGCACTATGTTTAACTCCTAATAAGACTGTAGAAACATGTCTATAGGTAGCAGTATACAGCACTATGTTTAACTCCTAATAAGACTGTAGAGACATGCCTATAGGTAGCAGTATACAGCACTATGTTTAACTCCTAATAAGACTGTAGAGACATGTCTATAGGTAGCAGTATACAGCACTATGTTTAACTCCTAATAAGACTGTAGAGACATGTCTATAGGTAGCAGTATACAGCACTATGTTTAACTCCTAATAAGACTGTAGAGACACATGTCTATGTAGCAGTATACAGCACTATGTTTAACTCCTAATAAGACTGTAGAGACATGTCTATAGGTAGCAGTATACAGCACTATGTTTAACTCCTAATAAGACTGTAGAGACATGTCTATAGGTAGCAGTATACAGCACTATGTTTAACTCCTAATAAGACTGTAGAGACATGTCTATAGGTAGCAGTATACAGCACTATGTGTACCACTTCTTCATTTGGTTACAACAAACACAAAAGTGCTTAAAATTGTAGAAAACCACAATGTTTAATACGTGTGATGCACGACGTAGCCATCTTTGAAAGTGAACTCGGGGTCCTCTGAGTTCAGACGACTTGTATAAACGACCTCGGGGGGCGCTCTTTTGCAACTTCTGGTTCGTAACTCCGGAAAACAACTCGTAAATCGACTTCGGTGGACACACACACACACACACACACACACACACACACACACACACCTTCCCCTCCTAGAATCCCCACACACACTCCCATCTTCCCCTCCTAGTCTCTCGTCCACACACACACACACACACCCCCATCTTCCCCTCCTAGACTCTAGTCCACCCACACACACACACACACACACACACACACACACACACACACACACACCCCCATCTTCCCCTCCTAGACTCTAGTCCACACACACTCCCCATCTTCCCCTCCTAGACTGTAGTCCACACACACACACTCCCATCTTCCCCTCCTAGTCCACACACACTCCCATCTTCCCCTCCTAGACTCTCGTCCACACACACCTTCCCCTCCTAGACTCTAGTCCACACACACACACTCCCATCTTCCCCTCCTAGACTAGTCCACACACACACTCCCATCTTCCCCTCCTAGACTAGTCCACACACACACACTCCCATCTTCCCCTCCTAGACTCTAGTCCACACACACACACACTCCCATCTTCCTCTCCTAGACTCTCTATCTATATCTATACACACACAGCTTGCTAGGCAAAGTGCACTTTATAAATTTTCTCTCTTTTTTCAAACTTTTTAATTATTAGTTTTAGCTTTATTGTATTTTTTATCTTTTTGTATTCGTTGTGTAAGGAAGAAAGGCAAAGCAAGCTTTTCATTGCATGGTGTAAGTTGTCTTTACTGTGCATATGACAATAAACCTCTTTAAACTTGAAATATGTCACAAATACTTAGTACGGAAGTCCTCACGGAAAAGGTTAAAGGGCCGTGTGCGTTTCTCTGGATTTAAGCGTGTTGACCTCGTCCTGCTTTATAATCAAACAAGACATGGATTTCTCACTTTTAAAATATTGGACCTTTATCGCTAACAACATACCACATTAGCTAGTTTAATACAACTTTTTATAAATACATTGAGGCATTGATTACTGACAACAATATAATGTAGTTAATTGAGCGTTTAGACTTCATTTAATAAAGGAGTATAACGTGTTGTGTGTCCAGGAGGCTGACTGACAGTTAGCAGCGCTACTTAGCTTCGCGACTAACAGCTAAGGACACGTCAGTCTAAGCAGGTGGGTAAACTGCACGTAGCGAACTGTGTATCATATATGTTAACAATTAAACATTCAGAGAAAGAGACGCTACGTGTAAACACTTCATAACTCCCCTAAACGAGTGAAAAGCGTGTCATTTATATACTTTCAGCTAGCACATGTCAAATGGAGAACGGCCTGCTCCTTCTTACCCACGGCAGCTAACGGTAGTTAGCCGCGCAGCTAACACTAGCATGTTTAAAGCTAACTAAACAACGGTGCCCTTTCTTCCTCTACCAACCGTGCAGCAGCTGTGTTAAAGACTTACCTTTGACGAGGAGGGTCGCCGGGAAGGCTAGCAGCGCTAGCAGCAGCAGTTTAGGGAGAAATTTCATCATTTTTGGAGCAGAAATCAGTGCGTTCTCATTCAGTGTCAGACAGCTGTGAGTGCCGCTTCCGCTACAGTTACTACGACGCATGCGCACGAACACAGGGAGTTCTTCTTCTTCTTCTTCGTCTTTAGGGTTTATTTGGCGGTTGGCAAACCAACTTAAAGGTGCACTAGCGCCGCCAACTGGACTGGATTGTGAACAAGAGATAAAGAGAGAAAAAATAATTAAATAAAAGAAACCAGATTATTATCCTGGTACACAAGGCCCAACATGATACTGTTCCACTTACAGCAGAGAAAATTAAAAGTGTGCTTGTTATAATATTTAAGATTCCTTCCCATAACCTTCTGGGGTATGTGGTATATGGTATGTGTAGTGGTATGTGGTATATGGTATGTGTAGAGGTATGTGGTATGTGGTATATGGTATGTGTAGTGGTATAAGGTATGTGGTATATGGTATGTGTAGAGGTATGTGGTATGTGGTATATGGTATGTGTAGTGGTATATGGTATGTGGTATATGGTATGTGTAGTGGTATATGGTATGTGGTATATGGTATGTGGTATATGGTATGTGTAGAGGTATATGGTATGTGTTATATGGTATGTGTAGAGGTACATATGATATGTGGTATATTGTATGTGTAGAGGTATATGGTATGTGGTATATGGTATGTGTAGAGGTATATGGTATGTGGTATATGGTATGTGTAGAGGTATGTGGTATGTGGTATATGGTATGTGTAGAGGTATGTGGTATGTGGTATGTGTAGAGGTATATGGTATGTGTAGTGGTATATGGTATGTGTAGAGGTATGTGGTATATGGTATGTGTAGTGGTATATGGTATGTGGTATATGGTATGTGTAGAGGTATGTGGTATGTGGTATGTGTAGAGGTATATGGTATGTGTAGTGGTATATGGTATGTGGTATATGGTATGTGTAGAGGTATGTGGTATATGGTATGTGTAGAGGTATGTGGTATGTGGTATATGGTATGTGTAGTGGTATATGGTATGTGTAGAGGTACATATGGTATGTGGTATATTGTATGTGTAGAGGTATATGGTATGTGGTATATGGTATGTGTAGAGGTATATGGTATGTGGTATATGGTATGTGTAGAGGTATGTGGTATGTGTAGAGGTATATGGTATATGGTATGTGTAGAGGTATGTGGTATGTGGTGTATGGTATGTGTAGAGGTATGTGGTATATGGTATGTGTAGAGGTATGTGGTATGTGGTATATGGTATGTGTAGAGGTATGTGGTATATGGTATGTGTAGAGGTATATGGTATGTGGTATGTGTAGAGGTATATGGTATGTGGTATATGGTATGTGTAGAGGTATATGGTATGTGGTATATGGTATGTGTAGAGGTATGTGGTATGTGTAGAGGTATATGGTATATGGTATGTGTAGAGGTATGTGGTATGTGGTATATGGTATGTGTAGAGGTATATGGTATATGGTATGTGTAGAGGTATGTGGTATGTGGTATATGGTATGTGTAGAGGTATGTGGTATATGGTATGTGTAGAGGTATATGGTATGTGGTATGTGTAGAGGTATGTGGTATGTGTAGAGGTATATGGTATGTGGTATGTGTAGAGGTATGTGGTATGTGTAGAGGTATATGGTATATGGTATGTGTAGAGGTATGTGGTATGTGGTATATGGTATGTGTAGAGGTATGTGGTATATGGTATGTGTAGAGGTATATGGTATATGGTATGTGTAGAGGTATATGGTATATGGTATGTGTAGAGGTATATGGTATATGGTATGTGTAGTGGTATATGGTATGTGGTATATGGTATGTGTAGAGGTATATGGTATGTGTAGTGGTATATGGTATGTGGTATATGGTATGTGTAGAGGTATGTGGTATATGGTATGTGTAGAGGTATATGGTATGTGGTATGTGTAGAGGTATATGGTATGTGTAGAGTCTAAAGGATGATTTATTAACTATTTGTAACTTTGCGTGTGATTGGTCGACTGGTCCTGTGTGGCTGTGATTGGTCGACTGGTCCTGTGTGGCTGTGATTGGTCGACTGGTCCTGTGTGGCTGTGATTGGTCGACTGGTCCTGTGTGACTGTGATTGGCCGACTGGTCCTGTGTGGCTGTGATTGGTCGACTGGTCCCGTGTGACTGTGATTGGCCGACTGGTCCCGTGTGACTGTGATTGGTCGACTGGTCCTGTGTGTTGATAGTGGGTGTTTCCAGCAGCCTACTGTGGGGAGTAGCAACATGCTAGTTCACTGACATCAGCTCTGCTAATCAACTCAGACATATATTTTGGTTCCAATGAAAAGGGTTATCTGTTTGTAAAGGGTCTATGTGTCAGGAACGTTTTGGAATTAGCACTTCAACCATCAGGCAGTACTTTGTGGGCAGTTATGCTAAAGTTTGCTAGCTAATATGACATAAACTGCCCGGCAGCTTTAAGCCCCTGAGGTGCTGCTCCACGGGGAGAGTAATTGACACACTTTTTACATTTTTTGATCAATGAAAGTCCACGTCATATTTGCATATTTGGTTCCATTTATTTTCATGAGATATTAGTTGGGTTTCCAGACAAGTCACTGCTTGTTTGTGTGTGTGTGTGTGTGTGTGTGTGTTTTGCACCCGAGGAACAAAAGATTGGTTCCTATTTATACCAAGGGCACTAATTGGCTCTTACAGTATGTGTCTTACCCTACAAGAGGCAGTTATATATTATATATTATAATATCTTTAAAATCGCAATAATATCGTATCGTGACACAAGTATCGGGATGATATCGTATCGTGAGGCCTCTGGTGATTCCCACCCCTAATATATATATATATATATATATATATATATATACATACACATACACACACACACATACACACACACACACACACACACACACACACACACACACACACACACACACACACACACACACACACACACACACACACACACACACACACACACACCAATGACAAAAAGAGAGCAAACCCAAAACCAGGATAAGAATGCAACAGCTGCACAATATTAGGAAAATATATAATTGCGAGTATTTTGACTGATATTGCAATTGCGATATGATTCACGATATTGGAGGGAATGATAATTTTTGTATCATTATTCTCATTTTCATTGAAAAATATATTAAAAAATGTTTAAAAAAAAAAAGACACCTCTGCAGCACCACAATACTTCATTCAGAACGGTTAAGGATATTGCACTATAGTCCATATTGCGATTTCGCTAGAATTGCGATTGATTGTGCAGCCCTGGTATGCAACATCACATCATGCCAACATCCTTTCCAGATCGCAGTCTTCGTCTAAAGACAAAGGTCCTTGAAAATTCACCATAACACAACAGTTGTGCCAGATCTGGCTGACCGAGCCCATCAGCGCGGGAGGGACAGGTGAGTCCCAGATGTGATTGGACTTAATTCGGCCTATCACCCTTCCCACCGCAGTCCCGAGGCGCTCCACGGCTCGCGTCTTCTCGGCGTCCTCTCTCGTCAATCGAGTGACGAGTTTCGCCCCGACGCCGGAAAGGAGCTCTCCGATGCCGAATCCCTCGCCGGCCACCACTTCGTCCCCTGGCTCGAGTAAGGGAAGGACCCCGCTGACCTTCGTTATGTCCTCGTCCGAGAGGCTTCCGGCGTACAGCGGCGAGAAGAAGGTCACCAAACCGTGGGGGGCGACTCCGATCAGTCCCTTAAAGTAGGGCTGCATAAAAACATAATCACGATTATTTTCAGTCAATATTGAAATCACGATAATTTGACACGATTACTCGTTAACTTCTGGAGAGATGTTGCAATTATTGAACTTAAAAAACAGTGGAAAAAGTTAAATAAATCAACAGTAAAATTGATTTATGAAATTTGCCCTAATACTTAGTAGGGCTGCTCCCTCTTAGTCGATTAGTCGACTAATCGGTCGTTTTGGTCTCAGTCAACTTTAGATTTCTTTAGTCCATTAGTCCTGTTTTATGATTTTTTTTCTTGCTGAATGACTTATTTCCAAGAAACGTACGAGCACATCTCTGGTAAACACAAGAATTAAAGTGGTGCTTTTAGCATGACTCTTTGTGGAGTTAAACATAGTGCTGTATACTGCTACCTATAGACATGTCTCTACAGTCTTATTAGGAGTTAAACATAGTGCTGTATACTGCTACCTATAGACATGTCTCTACAGTCTTATTAGGAGTTAAATACCGCCTGATTAGTTATTTTGTAGATTTTGCAGCTGAAATTGGCTAGAGACACTCGGTTGCTGTATGACAACAAGGCTTTAAGCCGAGTGTGGAGCAGAAAGCCTAACGTTAACGTTTCATGTATCAAACTGTGAAATATATTTGTGTAATATGTCAATAACTGGGTGAATAGAATCCTAAATGTTACAAAAAATGTTACAAAAATCCATCTTTTCTCCGACTCGTAGTATCGTGTGACAAAAAGAACGCAACAACCCCGAAGGTTATTGGTTTTTCGACACGGATGTGACGTCACACTCGAGCTACTAGTCGCGATTACACGACAAGAAGAACGCAACACTAGCTGTCAGCTAGCGGTTAGCCGAATTAGCTGTCAGCTAAACCAACGTTAGCTTCCCGGTGGAGGCTAGCGTGGAACAGATCGTGCAGCGTCGTATCCTCAGTTATCTTGCGCACACGCAGAACGGATCGTGTACCGACAGGGAGCCTAAAATCATAATCACCATTACATTTTCGATTAATTGCACAACCCATACCTTAAAGGTCATCCCGTTTCTGCAGCGGGAGGACACTCGCGATCCCGAAGAAGAAGAAGCCGCCGCCGCCGCCGCCGCCGCCGCCGCGGGAATCTCAGCGCACTCCAGTACCACACGGACATCGGGACAGCACTTCTTGAATATTCCAGGCATGGCGGCCTTCACTTTCTCCCTACTCGGCCAAAGCGGAAGTGTCCCCAGAACGAAGAAGAGGTAATTGGCCCAGGTGATGGTCACACGGCTCACAGCTGTTAAACGTATCCGGAACATGTCGGCGATTACCTGCTCCTTCACGCCGACAGCTACTTGCATACAGTAAATCAGAAATTCATCGATTAATGGCAGCGTGCTAGGGGGGCTGGGACTGGCGGGGTCACTGGAGCCCTCACTGATCCTCTGGGCTTTGTTCCAGTAGAGCAGCTGAGAGGCAGACGGAGCGATGGACTCCCAGAAGATCCTGAACACGCGCTCGGACGGAAACCTGGTGTAAAATCTCATCTGGTCGTCTGACGCGCAGTACCGGCTGAAGAGGTCCGACGACGAGGGCGAGGGCGGCAAGGCGTTCTTCAGCTCGGCCTCCAAATACTGGATGTAATCAACCGTCCCGTCTAGCATACCTGTGGGGGAGTGAGAATTAACACTTTCATTCATTCATTCATTCAGTTTAGTGGCATTAATAAAGCCCTGAGGATAATAACAGCATTTCTTCTGATCAACTTCACAGGTTGATGGAAATGAACAATTAGGCCTATTTACATAAGTCTCTGATTACATAGCCATGTGTGTGTGTGTGTGTTTGCGTGTGTCTGTGTGCGTCTTTGTGTTTGTGTGTGTCTGTGTTTGTGTGTGTTTCTGTGCGTGTGTGTATGTCTTTGTGTGTGTGTGTGTGTGTGTGTTTCTGTGCGTGTCTGTTTCTGTGTGCGTGTGTGTCTTTGGGTTTGTGTGTATCTGTGCATGTGTGTTTCTGTGCGTGTGTGTCTTTGTGTGGGACTGTATGTGTGTGTCTGTGTTTGTGTGGGTTTCTGTGCCTGTGTGCGTGTCTGTGTGTGTATGTGTCTGTGTGTGTGGGTGTGTTTCTGTGTGTGTTTCTGTGCATTTGTGTTTCTTTGTGCGTGTCTTTGTGTTTGTTTGTGTGTGTCTGTGTGTGTTTCTGTGTGTGTGTGTGTGTCTTTGTGTGTGTGTGTTTCTGTGCGTGCGTGTTTCTGTGCATGTGTGTTTCTGTGCGTGTGTGTCTTTGTGTGGGACTGTATGTGTGTCTTTGTCTAGGTCTGTGTGTGTGTGTGTGTGTGTGTGTGTGTGTGTCTTTGTGTAGGTCTGTGTGTGTGTTTCTGTGCGTGTGTGTCTGTGTTTCTGTACGTGTGTGTGTGTGTCTGTGTGTGTGTGTGAGTGTGTATGTATGTGTATGTGTGTGTTACTACTACTACTACTACTACTACTACTACTACTACTACTACTACTACTAATACTACAACATAACAGGAAGTAGGATTTCTTACCTGCCGGCGGCGGCGTCGCATAATCGTGTTCCTGTTTCAAAGCGTCATACAACGCCTTCTTTATCTGGGCTCCTACGGACAGTACCGGCGGCCGTGTTACGTCCTTTATCTCGGCTCCTACGGACGGTACCGGCGGCCGTGTTACGTCCTTTATCTCGGCTCCTACGGACGGTACCGGCGGCCGTGTTACGTCCTTTATCTCGGCTCCTACGGACGATACTGGCGGCCGTGTTACGTCCTTTATCTCGGCTCCTACGGACGGTACCGGCGGCCGTGTTACGTCCTTTATCTCGGCTCCTACGGACGGTACCGGCGGCCGTGTTATGTCCTTTATCTCGGCTCCTACAGACGGTACCGGCGGCCGTGTTATGTCCTTTATCTGGGCTCCTACGGACAGTACCGGCGGCCGTGTTATGTCCTTTATCTCGGCTCCTACAGACGGTACCGGCGGCCGTGTTATGTCCTTTATCTGCTCTCCTACAGACGGTACCGGCGGCCGTGTTATGTCCTTTATCTCGGCTCCTACAGACGGTACCGGCGGCCGTGTTATGTCCTTTATTTGGGCTCCTACGGACAGTACCGGCGGCCGTTTTTGGCTCCGCTCCACACGGTCCATTTTCCCTCCAGGGGTGAAATCGTTCCAGGAGAACAGGCTCGGGACAGCGTTTGCTTTCAGGCGGCGGATAGTGATGGAGAAGGGGGAACTCATCTCTAAAACGTAGTCGTCTAACGTGAAGTGTCTGCTGCACACGTACGTGGTCCCGGTTTGAATGGTAAAGTCCGGTCCTTCTTCCCGCCGGATAGCCTGAATCCATCTCCGTCGGACTTCACCGTGGACAGGGAAGGAGTGAAACGACAGATACGGCTGCTTCTGGGAGTAACAGCAGCAGCCCGGGACGCTACAAGCCTTGCTCGTTGCTTGCGCCATTTGTTTACCCGTTGCCCTAAACCGCTGAGGAAGAAGAAGATTAGCACGATAGCGTATATCCGGTAAAAAAAAAAATACGGAAGTAAAATATACAACAGGTAAATACCAGATGTGCATATACAGAAAAAATATATGTAGAAAATAAATTTAAAAAAAAGTTGTGAAAGAAAGGTCTATTAGAGAGCCGAAGTCACGCCCTTCTACTTCCGGTCCATGGGACCTAATGGTGCGTTCTTTTCAAGGGGGTGTCAGTAGATCCGTTCCACCAGTACAATCAGTTCTGCGCATGTGCAAGATGACACGTATTCCATGACGTAGGCGCAGATGATAATGCTGCGTTAATTATTTTTTTTTTTTTAATTAAATTTTTATTTTAATGCAAAAATATTTCTGTTACAATTTGTCAAAACAAATAGATTAGATTTGTCGAACACATCTCATTTCGTTACAGAGCATGTTTTCATAAAAGATAAGAAACATAAGAAAGAAAAAGAATAAAAAAAAAGAATAAAAATAACAAAAAGGTACATAGCCAGAGTATCATACATTAAATATCAGTTAAATTAATTATAAAGTTAAATCAGATAAGCATTGCATACATTTTGATGCTGATTTACCCTCTAATCCAGAAATACAATCTATATAATTTTTTAAGTCAAGTTTAAAGACATTGAAAAGAGGTTTATTTTTCATAAATTTCGATTTATGAATAAAGAATTTTCCAAGCAAAATTATTAAGTTGACTATATATTGTACAGAGGAGTTGGAGTCAGAAAAATAAAACAAGATATCAAAATTAGATAAATGTATGTTTGAGCCAAGTTGTCCATTAATGAAACCTTGTATATCATTCCACAGAGAAGAGCTATGTGAACAGCTATAGAATAAATGGTCTATTGTTTCGGTTTCCATAAAGCAAAAGCTGCATTTTTCGTCTACGGTAGGGATAAATTTAGAGATAATCTTGTTACAGGGGTAAAAAAGGTGAAGAATTTTAAATGATATTTCTTTTACTTTGTTTGTAATTAAAAACCTATGTGGGTTACTCCATGCTCTATTCCAGTTAATATTTTCATATAAGGGGGCCCATTTGTATCTGGAGGCAGAGATAGATTTTGCACATAGAAGTTTTTGTATTACTTTGTTGTTGACTTTTCTGTCTAGGAAAGATAGACCATTTATTGAAATATTGCTGGAGAGAGATATATTAAATTGATCCAGATCTGTCTTGTCTCTAAGCAGGGTGATGATCCCATGGGGTATAGCTCTGGTTACAATATCAAATTCTTTTCTTAGAGGATGGAAATTAAATTTATGGGTGAAGTCGTCATAAGATAAAATGTGATTTGAGTTATTTAATAATTGGGATACCAATAGAATATCATGTTTAAACCAGTTTTCTATAAAAAGTGTCTTGTTCCTATATATGATGTTCATGTTGTTCCAGATAAAACCTTTATGAGGGGAGAAATTGTGTTTGTATAGAAGAGACCAACAAGTTAGAGCCTGTTTATGGAAGTTTGACAATTTAACTGGCAGTCTGTTAATGGAGTATGGGCATTGAAGCAAGAATGTGATTTTACCAAGTTTTTCAAAGATAAAATTTGGCACAATGTTCCACAAACTGTTTGGATTTTTCAAAAATCTTTTAATCCAGTTGATTTTTAGTATCTCATTGAAAAGTGAGAAATCAATTACAGATAAACCCCCCTCCTCAATTTCATTAGTCAAGATGCTTTTCTTAATTTTATGTGGCTTCTTTTTCCATATAAAGTTATATAATAGTTTATCTAGATTGGCACATTGTAGCTTAGGTATTTCAATTGAAGTAAATAAATATGCTGCTCGTGAGAGACCTTCTGCTTTAGCAAGAAGAACCCTTCCATACATAGATAAATCTCTTGCAAGCCAAGAGTCAAACTTTTTGTTAATAGAGTCGTGTAGTAGAGATATATTACTCTCTGTCATCAACTTGTGGTTATGACTGATTTTTATTCCAAGATAAGTTACTAAATTATTTATATTTATGCCACGTATTTGACCCAAATGTTTATTTTTAAGAGAAAACAGCTCACACTTTGAAAGATTTAGATTCAAGCCTGAGCTTTCAGAAAATTGGTTTACAACATTTAGTGCATCTCCTATTTGGGATTCATTTTTTAGAAACAGGGTTGTGTCATCGGCCAGCTGTGAAATTTTTATTTCTCTTTCATTCAATGTAATTCATTTGAATGAACTTTTGTGAATTAAATCACATAGAATTTGAGCTACAATCAAAAATAGAAGAGGTGAGGTGGGACAGCCTTGGCGGATACCTTTGTTTATGTAAAATCTGGGTGAGGTTCCATTAGCCAATTTAACACAACTGTTTCCCCCCATGTACAGAGTTTTTACAGCATTAATAAAATTCTTACCAAAATTAAAAAAGTTTAAGGTGTCAAAAATAAATTTGTGGCTTACTGTGTCAAAGGCTTTTTGAAAGTCTAAGAATAAAATAAGGTGTTCATCATCTAGAAAGTCTTTGTATTCAATCAAATCTAAAACTAGGCGAATGTTGTTGGCTATGTGACGATTTTTCATGAAACCAGATTGGCATTCATCAATTAAAGTATGTAATTTAGATTTGAGACGTTTTGCTAAGATAGATGCTAGAATCTTATAGTCATTATTTAGCAATGTAATGGGACGCCAATTTTCAATTAAAAGGGGGTCTTTGTGTGGTTTTGGGATAAGGGTTATGACACCTTGCCTGAGAGAAGCAGGAAGCTCCCCTCTGTCAAGAGATTCTTTGAAGACAGCTAAAAGAAATTTACCTAGAGACTCTGAGAAACATTTATACATCTCAGAGGTCAGACCATCACAGCCTGGAGATTTATTGTTCTTTAATTGAGTTATTCCCCATATAATCTCCTCAAGAGTTATGTCCTGACAGCAGATTTTATTATATTCTGCATCCACACAGTTTGGTGAGTTAAACAAGCTAAAGATATCCTTTGGATCTTTGAGATTAATATCTCTTGAGTAAAGTTTTTCATAAAAGGCACTTATAAAGTTTGATATCTCTTTACTGTCATTGCTAATCTTTTCCCCAATGTCAAGTTTTCTTATAGAATTGATTTCATTTCTTCTTTTTTCCATGTTAAAGAAATATCTACTGTTTTTCTCACCCTGTTCCATCCAATTCCTACGTGACCTTATAAAGGCTCCTTTTGCTTTGTTCTCATATAAAATGTCTAGTTGGTTTTGTAAGTCTAATAAGGTATTATTATCTTCTTGGCTCAAATGCTCTTTTTCAGTAAGTTTGTTAATATTGTTGATTAGCGTGTATGTTACATGTTTCTTTTTTTGTGCCAATAACTTGCCATAACCCGAGCAAACGCCTCTAATTTTATATTTGAGAAGTTCCCACGATGTCCCAAAATGATTCCCTTTTCTAGCAGCCTCCCATTGTTCTGAGATAAGGAGTTCTATTTTAATTTTTAGCTCTTCATGAGATAGTAGAGAATTATTTAATTTCCAGTAACCGCTAGAGAATCTCCCCCTTAGTTCCTTGCTGACCTGCATAACTAAAGAAATGGCCTTATGGTCTGTCAGAACAGCAGGAGAAACAGTGCATGACTCAATGGAGGGCTCTAAATCAGCCGAAATCAACCAAAAATCTATCCTGGATTGTAGCGTGTGGTTATTGTTGCTCCAAGTGTATGTTTTCAACAATGTATTTTTTTTCCTCCATACAGTATATCAATTAGATCCAGCCTTTTCGTAAAGTCAATTAGTTTTTTTGAATTTGGAGTTAGTTTTGATGGGCACCTGTCTAATTGGTTATCCATAACCATGTTAAAGTCACCGCCCAAAATTACCTTAGCTACAGGATATTTAGCCATCAACTCATTTAATACAGAGTCCAACTCTTCCAATAATTTTGAATTTTGTGAGTGTGAGCAGTACCCATAGATATTGCCTAAAATAAAAAAAGCATCTTCCAAACATGTTATAATAACCATCCAGTGACCATCGGTATCCCTTACGGTATTAAGAACCTTCCCTTTAAATTTATGAGCGAGGATAGCAACCCCTGCTGAGTGGTTGGTTCCGTGAGTTAACCAAATGTCCTCTCCCCATTGACTCTTCCATAACTTTTCGTCCTCTTTACATGAGTGAGTTTCTTGGATGAAAATAATATCAGCATTGTAGTCCTTACAAAAAATAAAGATGGCTTTTCTTTTAACAATGTTTCGTAATCCTCTGGCATTTATAGAAAGTAATTTCATCAACCGCTAAAGAACAATTCTCTTTACGAGAGAAAAACAACCTAAGCAATAACAGCTTCTGCCTCTTTAAAGTGAGTTTGGAACATTTTAGAGTAACTACAAAGTGCTTGTGTTATTCACGAATGACTGACTGGGTTAATATAATGTGTAATATAGAATTATTAATTATGAACATGTTATAAAACCCTGAGAGAGGATGGAATTCAGCCATATAACAGATATAGCCAACCTAGGTATTAGAACAATTACCTGAACAGATTTTCTTATCCTCTAAAGCAGCAACAGACAGAGAGGGTACGAGATAATAGTTTAGAACCAAAGTCCTAGTGTGGCTCCGTTGGAAACATCTTAAAGGATCTCTACATCCTCAATGAAGGCACGGGTTCCTCTGAAAAAGGCTCGCTTTCCTTGTTTCCTCGCTTCTTCAATGCGGGGCCACAGCCTTTCTCGAGTCTTCTTGTCAGCCTGTGTGAGATCTTCTCCGAAGCGAAGCCTCTTCTCCCTCAGAAAAGTGTGGTTTCGTGAGTTTTTCCAGACGTCATCTCTCGCTGTGCGAAAGGCAAAGAGGATAATCACGGAGCGAGGGTGCGTGTTGCCGGCGTCCCTCCTTCCAATTCGGTGTACGACATCGATGGCTTGATTCATATTTTGGTTGGGGGCTATTTGCTGACAGATGTCTATCACCTTTCTTTTTACATTTTCCTCCTTTTCCTCTGATAGCCCATACAGCCTTAGAGCCCATCTCCGCCTGTATCTTTCAGTCTCAGTGAGCCGAATTTCCATGTTTTTTATAGTTTTCTCATGACTGTTGCAGAGCTCAGATAACTTTTTGTTTTCATTTTTCAGAGCTTCAATTTCGACGGAGGCAAAATTAAGGGAGGTTTTCAGCTCTTCGATGCCTGACTTGTTGTCTCTTACCATCAGTTCCAGGTTGTCAGCTCTCTGGTTAACTGCATCCAGAATGTTAGCTTGAAGATCCTCTAGAGACAAGTCGCTCCTTTCTTTTCTTTGTAATTTTAAGGCAGGGCTGGACGAGGGGCTATCAACCGGGGTTACAACTTCCGAATCCGTTGAGAAGTCGACGTCCATTTTCCCGCCGTTGTTCTCTTTTTGGCTAGCAACGTAGTTGTGGTCCATCGCCTTCAGCGCTTGAGCTCTGTTTTTACGTTTCTGTTTCCTATTCTGTTTTTGTTCGGACATAATATGGTGTAAAAACGTTACCGACAACAATAATGTAATTCCACCGTCGTTAAAAGCAAAGTTGGGAGGCAAGAAGATTGTTATTAAGCAAGCCGCTCTGTGGTTGCTACTGAGCGCTGCTCCGCCATTCCGGAAAAAAAAACTAATGCTGCGTTAATGCCTTAATGCCACCACCACCTCGGAATAACGGCATCGCTTCCACCTGCACGATCCGTTCTGCGCATGCGCAGCATGTTCCTACGCTAGCCTCCAGCTAACGTTAGTTAGCTAATAGCTAATTCGGCAGACCGCTAGGTGATTATAGCGGTCTGCCGTTATCCTCCACCGGGAAGCTAACGTTAGTTTAGCTAACGGTTAATTTGGCTAACCGCTAGCTGATTGTAGTGGTCTGCCGTTAGCCTCCACAGTTAAGCTAACGTTAGTTTAGCTAACAGCTAATTCGGCTAACCGCTAGCTGAGACAGCATGTAAACTTTAAAAGACCCTCAAAATAAAACTTGAAAATAAACGTTAACATATATAACAGCTGTTACGTCAGTTCTACTTTACTTTTGCTCATTTAAAATACAATCACTCAATATTTGTCTTTATTGTTATTACTGTAAGTGTTAATTTAGCTGTAGCCTGCTTTTCATCGTAACCGGGGGGCGGTGCCCGTTATTCCAAGGTGGCATGAACGCAGCATTATCATCTGCGCCTACGTCATGGCATACGTGTCATCTTGCACATGCGCAGAATGGATCGTGCCGGTGGAACGGATCGGGTAGCTTCGCTTCAGAACCGAACGCGAACCTCCGATGGCGCCATTTTGTTGCTACAAAGCGATCACCTCTTGTTAGCATTACACTGACCGCCATTTTTTTTACGTCACTTGACTGCGAATAACTTTACATCTGAAGCGTTTAAAGACTCTATTTGTCCGTTGTTTATTTCTAAAGAAACACGACAATGTATAAAAGGCTTCATTACCTTGTAGCTCACGTTATGGCTCCGTAGAAGACGCTTTTGTAAAAATTAGCTATTGATTGTGTCATAACCAAGTGACTTACTGTCGCACAGTAGAGGAATTACCGTATAGTACAGGAGAAGCTCACAGGCAGTTTGGACTTCCATTAGCTGTTTAGGTTTAATTATTAATGTTAACTAGCATGTTAGTTAGCAATAATTAGCCTGTGCCTATGTTATTGTTGAAGTTAAAAAGTTAAAACCCGGCTTATGTTTTGAAAACAATGAACTTGCTAGATCTAATCAAATAACTACACTGATAAGCATTGGTCTGGCTCACACAAACTTATCTTCTAAAGAATTAATTAGGTCATGTCTTCTATTTAGCATAAAGTTAGAAGTTCTAGAAGATTTATTGTTTAAACAACGTTGAGAGCCATCCCCCGTTGAGCCAGACGTGATTAAGACAAAGAACGAGTATTGCTGTAGATTGGAAACAATTGACACCGTCTCGGTAAGATCCTGTGACCGGGTGTAGACTCAAGACACTGATTGGGAACGTACACCTTTTCTTTTGAGAGACATCTGACCAATAGGGAAAGATTTAATTTAAAGAACCACCTAGGTGTAGGGGAATAAATGTGTGATCCGGGGAATGTCTCAGCACTACAAGCCTGGCACCCGACAAGGGCACAAGGTTTTGTGATTTGATGTTTGGATCATGGTTTGGATGCTCGCATAAGAAAACAGCAGAAAATCTTCTGTTATTGTGGCCTCCATGTTTTCACACACCTGATACTATAGGCTACGGCCAACCGTTGGTGGCAGTCATGCTAAAAAATTGTTATGCCAAACGCCAATATAACAGAAGAAGAAGAACACTCATCCCGACCATGTGAACGCTGCCAGTCGGAAAAACAACGTAACCACGGGGGCGGTCCCTGTTATTCCGAGGTGGCATGAACGCAGGGTCAGTCCACTGAGCGGTTACACACAAAACTAAGTGGTCATATGACAAACCTACGGCTAACTGAAACTTTCTTCGGTTGAAAAATGATCTTTTAAATTGAAGAACATATTTGTAATCCATGGCTCAATTCAAACGGGATCAAAAAATAATTTGCCTCTCCCCGTTCACTACCGTTCATATTTTTTCTGACTTAAGGTCCCATGATGTCCACCGGAAGGGGCGGGACTTTGGCTCTCTATAGCTGCGTTCATGCTGTCGGTACACGATCCGTTCTGCACATGCGCAAGATATTACTGTTTAGGACCCGCACGATCTGTTCCACGCTAGCCTATGGCTAGCCTCCACTGGGAAGCTAACGTTAGTTTAGCTAACAGCTAATTCGGCTAACCGCTAGCAGACAGCTAGATTCAGTCTAAAATAACGTTAAGTCAAACTTAATGGGAGAAGCAGGCTACAGCTACTATAAGACTTCACAGTAATAACAATAAAGACAAGTATTGAGTGATTGTATTTTAAAAGAGCACAAGTACTGTAAAGTAGAACTGACGTAGCAGCTGTTATACAGTACAGGCCAAAAGTTTGGACACACCTTCTCATTCAATGTGTTTCTTTATTTTCATGACTATTTACATTGCAGATTCTCACTGAAGGCATCAAAAATATGAATGAACACATTTGGAATTATGTACTTAACAAAAAAGTGTGAAATAACTGAAAACATGTCTTATATTTTAGATTCCTCAAAGTAGCCACCCTTTGCTTTTTTTGATAACTCTGCAAACCCTTGGTGTTCTCTCAATGAGCTTCATGAGGTAGTCACCTGAAATGGTTTTACCTTCACAGGTGTGCTTTGTCAGGGTTAATTAGTGGAATTTTTTCCCTTATTAATGGGGTTGGGACCATCAGTTGTTTTGTGCAGAAGTCAGGTTGATACACAGCCGACAGCCCTTTTGGACAACTGTTAGAATTCATATTATGGCAAGAACCAATCAGCTAAGTAAAGATAAACGAGTAGCCATCATAACTTTAACAAATGAAGGTCAGTCAGTCCGGAAAATTGCGAAAACTTTGAATGTGTCCCCAAGTGCAGTCGCAAAAACCATCAATCGCTACAACGAAACTGGCTCACATGAGGACCGCCCCAGGAAAGGAAGACCAAGAGTCACCTCTGCTGCTGAGGATAAGTTCATCCGAGTCACCAGCCTCAGAAATCACAAGTTAACAGCAGCTCAGATTAGAGACCAGATGAATGCCACACAGAGTTCTAGCAGCAGACACATCTCTAGAACAACCGTTAAGAGGAGACTGAATCAGGCCTTCATGGTCAAGTAGCTGCTAGGAAACCACTGCTAAGGAGAGGTAACAAGCAGAAGAGATTTGTTTGGGCCAAGAAACACAAGGAATGGACATTAGACCAGTGGAAATCTGTGATTTGGTCTGATGAGTCCAAATTTGAGATCTTTGGTTCCAACCGTTGTGTCTTTGTGCAACACAGAAAAGGTGAACGGATGGATTCTACATGCCTGGTTCCTACCGTGAAGCATGGAGGAGGAGGTGTGATGGTGTGGGGGTGCTTTGCTGGTGACACTGTTGGGGATTTATTCAAAATTGAAGGCATACTGAACCAGCATGGCTACCACTGCATCCTGCAGCGACATGCCATCCCATCCGGTTTGGTTAACATTTTTAACATTTCATTAGAAGCGAATCCAGAATTATTAAATTTGAAATGATGAACGCGCATAATGGACACGAGCAGACCCACGGGACTGAGCTCCGAGCTCACGTAGCTAGCTGTAATAATGGATATATGATCACATGACTGTTCTCCCGAGCTCACGTAGCTAGCTGTAATAATGGATATATGATCACATGACTGTTCTCACGTAGCTAGCTGTAATAATGGATATATGATCACATGACTGTTCTCACGTAGCTAGCTGTAATAATGGATATATGATCACATGACTGTTCTCACGTAGCTAGCTGTAATAATGGATATATGATCACATGACTGTTCTCCCGAGCTCACGTAGCTAGCTGTAATAATGGATATATGATTACATGACTGTTCTCACGTAGCTAGCTGTAATAATGGATATATGATTACATGACTGTTCTCCCGAGCTCACGTAGCTAGCTGTAATAATGGATATATGATCACATGACTGTTCTCACGTAGCTAGCTGTAATAATGGATATATGATTACATGACTGTTCTCACGTAGCTAGCTGTAATAATGGATATATGATTACATGACTGTTCTCCCGAGCTCACGTAGCTAGCTGTAATAATGGATATATGATCACATGACTGTTCTCCCGAGCTCACGTAGCTAGATGTAATAATGGATATATGATCACATGACTGTTCTCCCGAGCTCACGTAGCTAGATGTAATAATGGATATATGATCACATGACTGTTCTCCCGAGCTCACGTAGCTAGCTGTAATAATGGATATATGATCACATGACTGTTCTCCCGAGCTCACGTAGCTAGCTGTAATAATGGATATATGATCACATGACTGTTCTCCCTCACGTTCTAGCTGTAATAATGGATATATGATCACATGACTGTTCTCACGTAGCTAGCTGTAATAATGGATATAGCTAATGGTTGTAATTCACCATGTGTTCTATCAATACGTCCATGGTATTATCTTATGAAGTTATGATACATCCGAGGGATGTATGTATGTTGTAAAGCCTGTTATGTGGATGTAACGTCATTAGCGTTTCCCAAACTGGCGGGGCTATCGGCTAGCTAGCTAGTTGCTAACATCAGGGTTAGCTAGCATGGCTGTATTAAGATCATGCCTACATGACGTTACAACAGACATTGTTGCTAGTGCGCGTGTCCACCGTGACGTCATGGGCCAAGAATGCGGAAAAGCCGAGCTCCATGTTGTCTTAATGCGCTTTTGAGCAACTCTCATTGGAACGTACGGGGCTTCCCGCCGATCACTGTATCCAGTTCTCTTAATACATCCATGGAATCTACAATGTAAATAGTCATGAAAATAAAGGAAACGCATTGAATGAGAAGGTGTGTCCAAACCTTTGGCCTGTACTGTATACGTTAACGTTTATTTTCAAGTTTTACTTTGAGAGTCTTTTAAAGTTTACATGCTGTCTCAGCTAGCAGTTAGCCAAATTAGCTGTTAGCTAAACTAAAGTTAGCTTGGCTGTCGACCGGAAGCGTAACTAACGTTAGCTTGGCTGTCGACCGGAAGCGTGGAACAGATCGTGCAGTGTCGTAAATCCTCGTACCGCAGCGCATGCGCGAACATTTTGCGCATGTCCAGAACGGATCGCGCAGGCGGAACGGATCGTGTACCGACACATGCCACCTTGGAATAACAGGCACCGCCCCCCTGGTTACGTTGTTTTTCCGACTGGCAGCGTTCACATCATTGACATATATATAATGGACCAGCAGACCCCGTGTCTCTGGTCTGAGACCAGTGGAGGATATCAGAAGTCTCTTTCCCGGTGCTGGCTGAGTGTTACTGAGCAGCCTCCAGCTGAGCTTGAAGACGTAGATGTGACGTGAGCAACGTGTCTGAAAGTGTGAAGTCTTCTGGTAGCTGTGCCAAGAGAAATCTCAATCATTCCCAATCTCACAGAGACGGAGAGTGTAGGTATATGTAAGGAGATAACATAGACACAGGCTAATTACTGATCACTAACATGCTAGTTAACATTAGTCATTAAACCTAAACAGCTAATGGAAGTCCAAACTGCCTGTGAGCTTCTCCTGTACTGTACGGTAATTCCTCTACTGTGTGACAGTAAGTCTCGTGGTTATGACCCAATCGTTAGCCTATTGTTATATAAGCGTCTGCTACGGAGCCATAACGTGAGCTACAAGGTAATGGAGCCTTTTATACATTGTCGTGTTTCTTTAGAAAAAAACAACGGACAAATAGAGTCTTTAAACAATTCAGATGTAAAGTTTTTCGCTGTCAAAGTGACGTAAAAAATAAATGGCGGTCAGTTGGCGGAATGCTAACAGGAGGTGATACCTTTGTAGCAACAAAATGGCGCCATCGGAGGTTCGAGTTCTGAAGCGAAGCTTACCCCCTTGGTTCACGTGG
This sequence comes from Perca flavescens, assembly GCF_004354835.1. Classification (NCBI taxonomy): domain Eukaryota; kingdom Metazoa; phylum Chordata; class Actinopteri; order Perciformes; family Percidae; genus Perca; species Perca flavescens. Next base: position 25,781,432 of record NC_041352.1, read on the forward strand.
TCGGGATGAGTGTTCTTCTTCTTCTGTTATATTGCCGTTTGGCATAACAACTTGTTGCATGACTGCCACCAACGGTTGCCGTAGCCAAGAGCATCAGGTGGGTGAAAACATGGAGGCCACAATAACAAAAGATTTGCTGCTCTTTTCTTATACGAGCATCCAAACAGCACATGGACAGGTGTTTGTTTGTGTTATCTGCAGGACAACCAACGGGAAAAGACACAGATAATGTGTTGTTTTTTTATACATAGGCCTATTTATGAATAATTTGAAACATATGTCTGTGTATGTTTCTTGGCAGAGGCATTTGTCCACAATAAACAGTTTATTGTCATTGAAATATGTTCAGTGACCCAAAGTCGCCTCCATCAAACGTCAGTTGTCAACAACGCGTCACCAACTGGGGAACTCGGGTATCAAATTCCAGCCCGAGTTTCCCTCCTCTGATTCCCACAGGACGTTACGTGAATGGTGACGTTTTCACTCGGAAAAACGTTTTTCCGATGTCCATGAACGCACGGTAACCATAGACTGTGTAATATTAATGGACAAAGCATCCGGTTCGCCGAAGTGCTGCAATTGCGGAATTGCCTTAAACAATTCAGAATACAAATATACAGACAAACAAACAAGCAAATCACAATCACAAATCCATCTAAAAAAAACAGAGCTAATATAAACAAAACCTAGGAGCTTATACCGTACAAAACAACATACAGAATGATATAAAAGAAAAGAAATAAAAAAAAAAATAAATTGAAGGGGCTATCTCAAATTAAATTAAGAGTTTCAAATAAATAAATCAATTCAAGGGCTTTTTTTCTTTTAATCCTTAACCCGTTTCAATGACTTGAAGTCATTCTTCCAATGGATCAGGGAGGGTTTGGTCTTAAAATACATGAACAAATCATAGACTTCAATGGTAGAAGCCCACTTTAGCCATTCACGTTTTCCCAGTTTACAGTTAACGTTTCTATGGTAAAGGCAAGTTGGACCAATCAGAGACATTGGCTGTTACGCTTAGGATTGTGGGTACTGTTGTTTTTCTCCATAAGATCACAGATAAAACATGTTTTTCTTAAAACAAGGGTGATTTCATACAGACTTCTAGCTTCTACAGGAGTAGAGACTTTCGTTTCACGACCTCGTAGCTCGTGGTCAGTCTGCCTCGAATGGTGTAGACATTATGGGATGGTTTAGACATTATGGCTGCTAATCTAAATACTTATGGAGAAAATGAATGGGATTTTTTACTTCCGGACCACATTGTTTTCACACAGTCATTTTTTAATTTGCAATATATATGAATATGTGTACAGGGTTCAACAATAAGGGTTGCCCAATGGCCCGGGGCAACTTAATAAAACTACCCAGTCGCCTGTTCAGTCGTCATTGTATCATAAATCATCGGATTTTTTTGAATGTGCTGTTGGCCAATCAAGAATTGAGTTGCGCTTAATGCTTTTGACATTATTTTAAACTTTCGATGCTTTCGATGTTTGACTTCTTTGATTTTCAACACTTTTTTTTTTTATACAGTTTTTTTGACATTTTTCCCCAGAGTTTGAAATTTTTTTTCGATATCTTTTGCTATGTTTTCCAAGGCTTTCCCCTCCCATTTTTTAAAAAACTTTTTTCCAAGCAAAAAAAAAAAAGAGACATTGTAAGGGGCCAGTAAAAAAGGACTTTGGGCAAGTAGAATTCTTTTTTTTTTACTGGCCCGACCGGACAAGTGAAAAAAAAACAACCTTAACGTCGAACCCTGGTCTATAAATGATTGTGGCAGTGTTTAATGTTTGTTTTCATGACAGTTTTAAAGCCTTTCTATTCACGAGCATTGTCAAATAATAGCTATAAATGCTGTGATGCTGTACGTTGGAGATTTGTTGCACAAATGTCTATAAAGCATCTGTCCCTATTCAAATAAACATGAAATGAAAACATTGTCTGAGATTCTAAATAAGAAAAACCACACTTCTGTTGACAAATTATTCATATTTTATTTCTACAACATGGAACACACTGCAATTATCACATGACAAACCAAACATAACTGAGATCGAGTGATATACATCTTCAAATAAACTTAGTATAATCTGTGATGACATACGGACTAAATAAAAAAAAAATTACTTTACAACGGTGACATTAGAAGCCAAAACAAAATCCACCCCACCCTCCCCACCAATGTCTTCCCAAAATGAACAAAGTTAACTTATGAATACACGTTTAATTATATTCTATTGTGTTTATGAAATCAAACGTACAAAAAAACGCTCTCCAGCTAGAATGACAAATCATGGCAGAGTGAAGTTTTGATTCAATACAAAACGATGACAATGACCGCGATGCAATCCACACAGCAAGACCAACAGACCCGAAAAACACAACGCACTGGACACATACAGGTACAAGAGGAAAAAATATATCTTTCCAAAAAAACATAGACAGGAGCCCGTGTATCAAAATAGTCTGCGACATAGAGAAATGTCAAGGCCTGACGTACTCACACAGTCCCTTTTAAATGTCAGTCTGTGTGTTAAATCTTCTGCACAGCACGGGGACACTTTTATTAAAGTAACAGTAAACGAAACCGAAAGACACGGTGTGTTAGTGAAGTCTTTTACAAAACACAGAGGTTAGTGTTGCTGTTTGAAACCAGAGCCGGGCCACTGTGGGACCTTTCAACGTTCAAACAACACAGGACTTTCACCGAACCAGAGATTGTAAAACTGTCCCGTTCTTCTTCACAAACCCAACTGTCCCGAGCTTCTTTATCTAAACCCAACTGTCCCGTTCTTCTTCAAAACCCAACTGTCCCCTTTTTCTTTATCTAAACCCAACTGTCCCGTTCTTCTTCATGAACCCAACTGTCCCGCACTTCTTCAGAAACCCAACTGTCCCGTTCTTCTATCAAACCCAACTGTCCCGTTCTTCTTTACCTAAACCCAACTGTCCTGGTTCTTCTTTATCTAAACCCAACTGTCCTGTTCTTCTTTATCTAAACCCAACCGTCCCGTTCTTCTTCAAAACAACACCTGACTTTCAAACCCAACTGTCCCGATCTAAACCAACTGTCCCGATCTAAACCCAACTGTCCCACGTTTCCTTAACCCAACTGTCCCGTTCTTCTTCACCTAAACCCAACCATCCTGTCCTTCTTTAACTAAACCCAACTGTCCCGTTCTTCTTCACCTAAACCCAACTGTCCCGTTCTTCTTCACCTAAACCCAACTGTCCCGTTCTTCTTTATCTAAACCCAACTGTCCCGTTCTTTATTTAACCCAACTCTAAAACCCAACTGTCCCGTTCTTCTTTATCTAAACCCAACTGTCCCGTTCTTCTTCACCTAAACCCAACCCAACTGTCCCGTTCTTCTTCACCTAAACCCAACTGTCCCTTCTTTATCTAAACCCAACTCTTCTTTTTATCTAAACCCAACTGTCACGTTCTTCTTCACCTAAACCCAACTGTCCCGTTCTTCTTCACCTAAACCCAACTGTCCCGTTCTTCTTTATCTAAACCCAACTGTCCTGTTCTTCTTTACCTAAACCCAACTGTCCCGTTCTTCTTTATCCTAAACCCAACTGTCCCGTTCTTCTTTACCTAAACCCAACTGTCCCGTTCTTCTTTATCTAAACCCAACTGTCACGTTCTTCTTTATCTAAACCCAACTGTCCCGTTCTTCTTTATCTAAACCCAACTGTCACGTTCTTCTTCACCTAAACCCAACTGTCCCGTTCTTCTTTATCTAAACCCAACTTCACCTAAACCCAACTGTCCCGTTCTTCTTTATCTAAACCCAACTGTCACGTTCTTCTTTACCTAAACCCAACTGTCCCATTCTTGTCCCGCGTGTCATGGACACGTAAGCCCACCAACGACCTTTTCCTTCACATAACCGTGTAAAAAATGACGCAGATAGTCCCGACCAAGCGCGTTTAGATCTGACGCTAAAGGAGACTTTTAACGCCAACAACAACGCTGAAGGCCCCTGATCAGGCGTCTGTATTTTAGGCGTTGGGAGTGAGAACGTGTCAGATCTTTCTGTCTTTGTGTAACTATATTTCAGAAGTCAAAAACTAAAACTACACTCACCTGGACATGAATTAAAACTCAGGATAAATAAATGATTAAACTTGAGAGATCTCTAAACCTTTGTTCCTACAAATGTGTTATTGTCGCCTTTATTTTTAATTGTTTTTAAATTCCTCCACTCATCCCTCTTTCCTTTGGTTGCATCATTTCCGAGTAAAAAGCCAGAAATGTACTTTTTTTTTTTTTCTAAATGTATCCTTATCTTCCAATTCTTAAAACTCAAATGTCAGATCTGAATGTGTTTCCTTTTCTCTGCTCCTCTCCTTTTCTCCTCCATCCTTACGTTTGGATTTTGTGGTTGTACGAGCTACTCATCTTTGCCCTCTTGAAAGCCACCAGACTCCTTTGACAAAAATTAATTAATTGATCTAGTTGGACATGGGAGTTGCTGCTCTTCCGCTGCCTCCGTCGGTTAGTTCGTGTGAATGCTGAAGGCTGTTCTACGTATTCATTATTTTTCCGTACCCTTTTTCTCTTTTTTGCAACTCCTTCCATAGTTTTCGACATAGAAATGTCATTCAATCGTCCAAACGTTCAGCACGATTAGGACAGTGCTGCTTATATACACATTTTCCATAACTTTCATAATTTCTGAAATATTACAACGTTTTCGGGGACATTTCCACCCCCATTCAAGTGAATGTACGGAATTTTCAGATTTGACACAGATTCGTTACATTTTTCAACTGCTATCCACTCGTTCATACACTTACCGAAAAACCCCCATTCAAATGTTAAAATGTCCCACATCTTTAGGACATTCTGGGTAGCGCACACAGCATTCACACCTCTCTAGTTATTCTGTGTTATTGTGTGACTGGTGAACTCAACTCCCGTGTCCTGCGATGTAAAATTACTGTTTTTGTCAATGGAGTCTGGTGGCTTTGAAGAGATAACGGCTTCAGTTCCCCGTCGTAAAGGGCCGTCTGACGGCAAGCTCTGAAAATACCCTAAATATAGCGTCCACTTGCACTCCTATTTATTTTTGCAAATTATAACAAATTGTATTCATAATGTGCTTGAATTGCTGAAAAATATAATTGGATATAGTCTGTTGCAGGTCATTTAAAAATGACAGATTCTTCCAATCTCTTCTACCTTCTACCTTCATGCATCCTTCCGCTCTTATTCCCTCCTCTAGTTGTAATATTTGACATAACTTATCGTCAGCATGCTAGATTAATACCTTCGCGTCTTCTCTCGCTTGCTTTTCTTTCCACCTCAACAAAAGAACGTGTCCGTTCTTATATCAGCAGTCGGTGATGTTCAGAGTATTCAGACTAGGGCTGGGCGATATGGAGTAAATCAGATATCACGATATTCTTGACCAAATACCTCGATATCGATATTGCGGCGATATTCTAGGGTTGAAAATTGGGGCTTTAACAAAATATCTTCACACTTAGTTTTTAGATAAATAATCAGACAATAAAAAGTCTGGTAAGTTCAGAAAAGGACATCACTTCACTGTAATGCAGCCTTTAAAACCAGGAAAAGACACTTATGTCATATTACTATATTACAATATCCAAAATCTAAGACGATATCTAGTCTCATATCACGATATTGATATAATATCAATATATTGCCCAGCCCTAATTCAGGCTATTGTTTTTAAAAATTCCCATCAGACAGCCTCGACTGCTTCTTCTTTAGTCGGTTATTGCCTACATTTCCCAAAATGCCTTTTCACCCTTGTGTTGTCCCGCAGTCAAAATATGAGCCATTTTCCAAAAGTCTCTGGATCAGAAATTTGGGTTTCTTTCAACCAAATTGTCAAAAAAAAAAGGAAAATAAATGAGCAGTTCACTGCTTTCACGTTTTATTAAAGTTTATAGCATTTGAAGAAAAAGTGATAAATTTTTTTTTGAGAAACGTCATAAAAATGTCGGAAAAAGCTTTAAAAAACATGGTAAACAATACAACAAAAACGTCAAAAAAAAGAGCAGAAAAAAACAAACAGCAAACACAGCACCCAGGAGAATGTAGCTGCATTGCATTCTGGTCTATTTTCCTGATTTAAAAAAAAAAAAAAAAAAACACGTTTTTGTCTGTATCTGAAACATCCAAAAAATGTAAACAATCCCTGAAATGCAAGGAACATAACCGACTGCTGACTTTTTTTGATTTCATTCATCACATTTTTACCATTTCTCCCCTCTCTCTCTCCCTCTCTCTCCCTCTCTCTACCTCTCTCCTCTAGTTGCAGCACTCCACGTAGTTCGCCGGCAGCATGCCAGACTTGCCGGTGCGCTGCACGGTGCCGTACATCCAGCCCTCGTCGATGGGCTGAGCGTTGACGATGACGTCTCCGTCCCTGAAGGAGACCTCGTCGTGGTCCTGTGCCGCGTAGTCGTACAGCGCCCGGTAAACACGCTGCAGACGACATCAGACATCACAGGGAGAGTGGGGGGGGGCTTTAAAATCAGGGGACGAGAATGCCCAGAATGCACCACTCAACAACTAACCAGTGTGAAAGAAAAGTATAGCTGGTGCCCACCAAATTTTTAGGCCAAGACGGTGTTGTGAATCTGTTTCATTTCATTCTGTAAAAACTCTGAACAAAGTCTCTCTTATGTGTTTTAATTGGATCACACATTTGTATCATACATTAGACCACATGTGTCAAACTCGAGGCCCGCGGGCCAAATCCGGTCCCTCGCAGATCATGAAACGGCCCGCATATCAATTTAGGTTCACAATACATTTTGGCCCACCTAGTTTTTGTCACTTTTTCTGACATTGTTGTCACTTTTGCCGAGATTTTTGTTTTTGGGCTCTTCTTTTCTATGACGGCTGAGGTACTTTCTCCTGACTTCTTTAGGACTTTATGGCTACCAAACTGTAAGTGAGAAGACTATGTGAAACATGCAATAATACAGTGAAATATATTTGACTTTTTCGATTAAATAAAAGCCTATCAATAAAGTAAACATATCTGGCCCTTGATGTGGTTCTTATTTCACAGTGTGGCCCTCTGGGAAGTTGAGTTTGACACCCCTGCGTTAGCCGCATTTCCATCAACGTATTTTTGAAGTATTGCATTAGAAAATGTCGGTGGAAACAGCAAAATTTCTTTTTCAGTTGGGTTTAGTCTTCAAATTTGCAAAAAAAAGTTGTTACGCTCGCATGAGGTGGTTTTTGCACTCAATGGTGTTTTAAGCCCTCAACGTCGCCTTCCAGGCAGCTAACCCTAACCTTAACCCTGAACATAACCATTGCCGCGCTGCCTGGAAGGCGACGTCGGGGGCTTAAAACACCAAACAACAACAGCTAATGCGCAAAATGGGAGATGGAAACAGCTTTTACAAACAACAAAGTCTCCCTTATGCGTTTTAATTGGGATCACACATTCGTATCATACATTAGCTGCGTTTCCATTGACGCATTTTTGAATTATCGCATTAGAAAATGTCGGTGGAAACGGCAAAATTCGCAAAAAAAACCCCGTCTTCAAATTCGCCACAAAAAGTTGTTACGCTCGCTTGAGGTGGTTTTTGCCTTTTCTCGAAAAAGAGTTAATGTGCAAAATGGGAGATGGAAACAGCTTTGGCGGATAAATTGTGACGTAGCGAACATGTAAGTCACATGACTGATGCTGTTTCTCCTGTCGGCGTCATCCCGGATATATTACCGTAACGCGGCGCTGACCATGCCAATAAACTATACTGGCCCTTGATGGATTTCTATTTTTCCAGTGTGGCCCTCAGTGAAGTTGAGTTTGACGCCCCTGCAGTAGATGATAGGATACGAACCACAAAACAATCGGGATCATATTATTAATATATAAAAGGTGGCTGGGTGAAATGGAACGTACCATTGTGGCGGAGTGCGGCGGGGAGGTGACGGATCTGACGGACGACATGCTGGTCTGGTGCATGTAGCCGTGATACTGCTGCTGCTGGTGCTGGTGGATGCCCTGATGGTACGCTCCAGGGAGGACTGGAGCTGGGCCACACACACACACACACACACACACACACACACACACACACACACACACAATATATAAGTCCAAAGAACAATAATAAACTTTATTTATACAGCACCTTTCAAAACCCTGGTCACAAGATGCTGTACAGAACACCATTAAAGGTGCAGTACGCGATGCTGCGCCAAGATTGTTTACATATATTTTGATGTATATTTCAACTCAACAGCCAAACAAATACGACCACCCCAACTACTACACATCGCGCCCCAAGTTAATAGGATAATTGTCCAGCTTGTATTTACCTTCACAAAAGTGCTTGTTTTGCCGCTGACAGACTCAGATTATTATTCTAAGTGTCTGACAACATTAAGGAAAGGATTTCTAAGGAGGTCGACCTTTCTGTTGAAGAGTAAGATCCTTTTTTTAAACATCCGCGAAAATGCATTCGCTAAACCCACCAGACTCCATGTAAATAAACAGTAATTTTAGCATTGTAGAACACACTTCATTTAAAGTCGACAATGACGAAATAAAACTATGAAAAGCCGTTTTGAGTCTTCTTTCCACTTCTCCAACCACCACAACTCTAGTTCTGGTTGAAATAAACACACAGTTTACTGATTTACATGTGAAAATATGTTGGCTCTATACACGCTAAAAGTATAGCTTTTTTAAATGGAGTCTGGTGGGTTTAGAGCCAGCGACTTCAGAGCTGTTTCTGGTTAAACAGAAAGGTCTCAAAGAGGTTTCAGATTCATGGACTGATAACTACTGGAGCCCCCCCCCCCCACCACCACCACCCCCATCAACTGTCGCCGCCTGTTTCTGATTGGCTGGAACAGTGTTTTGTGGCACAGCCAGAGCTGTGTATTATAACCGGATTATTATTTCCCAGCGCTCACAGAAAATATTAATATTTCCTGAATTAGACAAAACGTGTAATGGATTCACATCACTTACTGCATCTTTAATTAACATGAATAAAAACCAGAAAAGGAAAGGCAAACAGAAGTGAAACACAAGTGAAAAAAATTCCAGGAGGCACAACACACACCCTGCTGGACAAAGTGCATACGAAAAACAAACAGAGTTTTTAAACAGCTTCTCGATACCACCGACTGATGAAGAGCCTCCTCTGCTGTGAACACACGGTGGATATTAGAGAAACGTCAGGGTGAGTGATGTGAGTCAGACCGGTAAACAGCACAACCTGCAAGAAGACTGTGTGAATTAGTTTTATTTGTGGATTAGAGACTTCAAAACAACGTGGAAAACACATGCGAGTGTCTCCGATGGCGGCCCCTCCATCCTGTTATATACTGTATATATACAGGGTTCATACGCATTTTAACCATGACTTTTTCATGACTTTTTTATGACTTTTCTATGACTTTTCCATGACTACGTGTTCCTGAAAATGTCAGTTGACATTATACAATAAGAATACAAATCTGTGTTAAAGTTTACCCTCAGAGGAACTATAAAATGAAAAACAATTTATGTGGTTCATAGCGGGATTCATAATATCGCTCCCCGAAATTCCATGACTTTTCCAAAACTGTCCAGGTCTTTTTAGGTTTCCAAAACCTTTCCAGGCCTGGAATAAGCATTTTTCAAATTCCATAACTTTTCCAGGTTTTTTCTAAACGTATAAACCCTGTATATATATATATATATATATATATATATATATATATATATATATATATACACAGTACAGGCCAAAAGTTTGCACACACCTTCTCATTGAATGCGTTTCCTTTTTATTTTCATGATTATTTACATTGTAGATTCTCACTGAAGGCATCAAAACTATGAATGAACACATATGGAATTATGTACTTAACAAAAAAGTGTGAAATAACTGAAAACATGTCTTATATTTTAGATTCTTCAAAGTAGCCACCCTTTGCTTTTTTATTAATAAGGGAAAAAATTCCACTAATTAACCCTGACAAAGCACACCTGTGAAGCAGGCACGGCGCCAGGATTCCAGTTTTGGATGGGCCAGACCAATTTTGGGTGGGCCTTAAATTAAAAACGTTATCAAATCCCTGTTTAACCTAATACAAATGACTGGCTAATATACTGTTATATTATACAGTATATATTATAAGTGCTTACATAATAAAGATTGTAATAGCTTGATGCTATTTATATGTTGTTGCATTGTAAAAAGTTTCGGTGCAAAGGACGGACCTATCCGCAATCGCTCTCCTTGGTTCTGCCCAAAAGAAGAGCGCTTTGGACTCTCCATTACCACCATACCTGGCTGGGCTATAGCGCATCTCTCCTAACCTCAGGCCTATATACTGTAAAAGTGGTCAGGAATCTAATATTTCCCCAAACATAGTTTAGTTCTGCTCGTATAACATGAGGCCAAATATTTCACAATTCTTTTCAACTGTTTTAAGTTTTTAACAATATACAGATCAACAATACTGCCCGACAGTTTCAATCAATACTCGGCCACAGAACGTGCTCATTGACAACGTCATCTTTCATGTAAAACAAGACTCAAGTTATTTCCTTACTTTAGTGTGATGATTCATGTTATAAACATGTTTAACAAAAATAAATAAATCGCATTAATAGCCCTAAAGCATTATTGGCCATAACAAGAGAAAACCATGATGGAACAACAACTTGACAACAGTAACAAGCTGTTATAGAATAGAACTGCACCTGCAGCTCTGTGGCGGGTTATGAATTGATTATTTTAATCCATATATCTCATATAACGACATAATACAATACAGGCAGAGTAGCCTTCACATAGCCTAACTTACTGTTATCCTCTGGCGGTCCTACACAGTTAAACTCCCTAAAGAAGAAGTGACCGGATACTTTAGCACTGGTTGAGTTGCGGGCTCGTCCACGGAAGACCGATCCACAGGACTATATCCATAGGGGCTATATCATAGAGGCAAAGGCTAGCTAGAAATCATGTATAAAAATAAAGAATATGGGGGGTTAGGGGCAGTAGATATGAGCATAAAATTATATATAGCTTTTGTTAAAAATGTGTCAGCAGCTATCTCGAGGAATGCTCTCTGGGTCGGTGAGCACTCCAAGTGGAGGAAACGAAGAGGGAGAGCCAGACAAGGTCCTGAATACAACCTCATTTATGGTGATTTTATTTATGAATATGAAAATCTTAAAATTGACTGGAATGGCCTCCCAAGTAAAATGATTTAAAAAAAAATTAATGATTATAAATATGGTGGGTATATAAATTATAAATATTTAACGCATAACGAAGGAACTCAGTTCCTGAAAATTTTAAAAAATAAGAACCTCTCTGAGAGCATTCGAGACATAAGATGGCTGATGTCTGTAAATAGACTCGCTGTCAGAGCTGTTGTATCATGGAGTTGTTATGTAAAAACAAAAACATGTCCCATGATTAATTGCCAAGAAGATGAGACTCAACAGCATCTATTGATGGACTGCTATAGAGCTAAAGAAGTCTGGGATAAATTAAAAGTGTATGGTGTTAATTTTGTACTTTCATATAAATCTGTCATGTACTGTATTGTTGACGAGACTCTATCAGAGAAACAAAAGGAACTTTTACAAATAATCATATGTATTGTATGCATCAAGCTGTGGAAAACAAGATGCTGTATGATTATTCAACAAACAGTCATAAATAGTGACGATGTGTGCAAACAAGTGCTCGCTGAGATCAGGAGAAGAAGAACCATGGACAAAAAACAGCTCCTTCCTTGGGACACTTTTAACCTGTGAACTACAGCACTTTATAAAAAAGACTCTATATGCACTTTACAAAAAGGCTCTATGCACTTTATAAAAAAGACTCCATGCACTTTATAAATATCTCTATGCACTTTATGAGAGGCTCTAGGCACTTTACACTTAAGCTTGGTTTGCACATTTTGTTTTATTAGTTATATTTTTGTAATTCTTGTATGGTTTATATTTATGTCAGGTAGCCTACTGTATGTTTAAATGTATAAATTGTAATTTGTAAAAACTTAATAAAGCTCTTTAAAATAAAAAATAAAAGGAGGAAAGGGAAAGAAAAAAAAAAAGAAAAAGCAAATGCTAGCACCGGCGCTGGTCGCGCAGGCCGCGCTAACCGCGCTAGCATCGCTAGCATCCTGCGATGGCCGAGACAAAGATGTGCTCGGCGTTGTGGATCTCAGCTCTCTTTCATCTCCTGGTTGCAGCGATGACTATGAGAATGTTTGTGCACGTTTAAGGTACCTAAACAACGACTTGTCCTTTACTGGAAATGATTTTCACACTCTCAGATCACTGGGAGCTAGCCTAGCCTAGCCTAGCCTAGCCTAGCATACCTACAAGCTACATCCGATCCGAACCTCACTGTCTGCTGAACTTGAGCAGAAACATAAAAATAGACATGACCAGTTTTTTTAAATTGTTTTTGAAAACTAAACATTAAGACAATTTTAGCACAAATTATGAGATTATTTGCCGATTTTTAATAATTCTTCAACAAATTATAATATATTAATTAATTAATGTTTTTTGAGGAAATGTTTTGGGTGGGCCTGTTGACTACCTCATGAAGCTCATTGAGAGAACACCAAGGGTTTGCAGAGTTATCAAAAAAAGCAAAGGGTGGCTACTTTGAAGAATCTAAAATATAAGACATGTTTTCAGTTATTTCACACTTTTTTGTTAAGTACAAAATTCCATATGTGTTCATTCATAGTTTTGATGCCTTCAGTGAGAATCTACAATGTAAATAGTCATGAAAATAAAAAGGAAACACATTGAATGAGAAGGTGTGTCCAAACTTTTGGCCTGTACTGTATATATATATATATGTCTAAAGTGAGAAAGGAAGCCATGAGTGAAGATACCGGGCGTTTCGGAGCTGCTGCGGTCCCAGAGGTCAGAGGTCAGGGAGCTGACCGACTGCGCCCGGCTGTGGCTGACAGACTGCTGCGAGTGCTGCCGGCTGAGTCTGCTTTCGGCCCGCTCTACCGGGCAGCCACCACCGGGGCGGAAATAAACACAAGGATGGACAGAACAGAACAGAAAACAAGGAGAGGAAATAAAAAGTGAGCCAAAGAGAGAGCGAGAGAGAGAGAGAGAGAGAGAGAGAGAGAGAGAGAGAGAGAGAGAGAGAGAGAGAGAGAGAGAGAGAGAGAGAGAGAGAGAGAGAGAGAGAGAGAGAGAGAGAGAGAGAAGGAACAAACACAGAAACATCGGAACATGTGTTCAAGGACGAGGCTGGCAACATTTCTCTTATTGGCAACAAATCCCACGAAAAGACCGAATGTCACTGCCCGATGTGAGTCGAGTGCAGATGTGAGTTGCGCGTGCGTCACTTTGCGACAACTAGCCTCCAATATACTGTTTATGGTTTTGAGCTAACGTTAGCAATCAAACAATCATAGATAGCTAAAACTAGTGTCCTATATTTAGGGCACTAGCTAAAACGTTTTTGAAATGACTACTCGCTAAGATGCTAACGGCGGTTTGAGCTAACGTTACTAATCAAGTAGCCTACTAGATGCTAACGCCGTTTATAGCCAACATTAGCAATCAATTAGGCTACTAGATGCTAACGGCGTTTTGAGCTAACGTTAGCAATCAAACAATCGTAGATAGCTAAAACGTTTTTGAAATGACTTCTAGCTACAAGTTAGCAATCAAACACAACAAAGGCTGTCACTTGAATGGCGTTTTGAGCTAACGTTAGCAATCTAACAATCATAGATAGCTAAAAGGTTTTTGAAATTATTTCCATCTTCTGTTATTGTATGTAAAGAGAAAAGTTTATTATTTTACAGATTTCACAAATTTCAGTATGACACGTTATGCAGTAAACCTGAGCATGGGCGACTCACATCTGCTCTCGACTCACATCGGGTAGTGATACCAAAAACCAACCAGTGTGTTAGTTCGTCTGTACAACTAGTCTGACTTCCTGTCTGTGGCTCTCAGCCATGGACGGATTATGACAAAATAGGCCTTTACATCTTTTTGTGGAGGTTTTGCATCTTTTTTTTTTGCAGTTTTGCGTCTATTTTTAGTCCTATTGGGTCATTTCGTAGTCGATATATGTACGACTTTGGTAGTGTGTGTCCTTGTGTGTGTAACATGCATAGTGTGCGTGCGCTGTGCACGAGCCTAGGAGCATTTTCATGATGCTCTGTTAAAATAACAATGAAATGCTGCGTTATTGACTTTAGACCAGGTTTTTGTTGGTCAATGGCGCAATCACATCCTGCTGCCTCAAGATAGCAATACGTCCAGGATGCACCGATAACACCTCCCTTTAAGACCAGCACGCCCAGAATGCACCTGAACACACCTCCCTTTAAGACCAGCACGCCCAGAATGCACCTGAACACACCTCCCTGTAAGACCAGCACGCCCAGAATGCACCTGAACACACCTCCCTGTAAGACCAGCACGCCCAGAATGCACCTGAACACACCTCCCTGTAAGACCAGCACGCCCAGAATGCACCTGAACACACCTCCCTGTAAGACCAGCACGCCCAGAATGCACCTGAACACACCTCCCTGTAAGACCAGCACGCCTAGAATGCACCTGAACACACCTCCCTGTAAGACCAGCACGCCCAGAATGCACCTGAACACACCTCCCTGTAAGACCAGCACGCCCAGAATGCACCTGAACACACCTCCCTGTAAGACCAGCACGCCCAGAATGCACCTGAACACACCTCCCTGTAAGACCAGCACGCCCAGAATGCACCTGAACACACCTCCCTGTAAGACCAGCACGCCCAGAATGCACCTGAACACACCTCCCTGTAAGACCAGCACGTCTAGAATGCACCTGAACACACCTCCCTGTAAGACCAGCACGCCCAGAATGCACCTGAACACACCTCCCTGTAAGACCAGCACGCCCAGAATGCACCTGAACACACCTCCCTGTAAGACCAGCACGCCCAGAATGCACCTGAACACACCTCCCTGTAAGACCAGCACGCCTAGAATGCACCTGAACACACCTCGCTGTAAGACCAGCACGCCCAGAATGCACCTGAACACACCTCCTGTAAGACCAGCACGCCCAGAATGCACCTGAACACACCTCCCTGTAAGACCAGCACACCCAGAATGCACCTGAACACACCTCCCTGTAAGACCAGCACGCCCAGAATGCACCTGAACACACCTCCCTGTAAGACCAGCACGCCCAGAATGCACCTGAACACACCTCCCTGTAAGACCAGCACACCCAGAATGCACCTGAACACACCTCCCTGTAAGACCAGCACGCCCAGAATGCACCTGAACACACCTCCCTGTAAGACCAGCACGCCCAGAATGCTTAATCTTACTTTCAGGAATTTCCTAAAACAGCTGCTGACAGTAGTTCACACCAAACAAACAGGAGGACATTTGTTGGGGACTATTTTCAGCAGTGCGTTTGGTGCACTGGGCAGTATTCATGGCAGCAGGACGGTGTGTGTGTGGGACTGAGCCAGAATAAACTAACAGTGTGTGTTAGTGGTGAGGAAGGAACAGCACACACACACACACACACACACACACTACTTATTAGAAAATACAATCCCCGATCGTTTGAGGCTCTTTATGGGATTTGTTGACAATATGAAAAATATCTTCAAAGTGAACCACAAGGCGAGTTACACTAAAACACTGAACCAAGATTGACAAGACCTTTCATACTGGTGTTAATTCAAACAAGCGGCACAAGATCCGTTTTCAAGCCTTGGTCGTGGTAAACTACAGAAGCCGCAGCCTGGTGTAGTTTATTTTAGTAGGACAGAGATGGGGAACTACCAGACATCCTGCGGAGGCTCTTGGACTGGATGTTGTCCTCCAGAGGGTCAAAGTCAAAGATGGAGCCGGGGTCTGTCCTCCACACCTTCAGGTCTTCAGAGAGGAGGAAGAGCTCATTTAAAGAACTAGGTTTACACGGACTGGTGATCCTCCCACATGTTTATATTAATAAGCGATCAGAAATCAGGGCTCCTGCTCAGAGTTCTGTCTCACCTCAGCAAATACCAACCAGAATGAGAATCATTTCAGCTCTAATTAAAAGAAGATCATTATGAAAGCAAAAAAACAACAACAGTAAAGTCAAAGCCTGGATCTGTCCACTCTGAAAACAGTAAAGAACATTATATCAAAAGACAGAAACAACCTGAAAACTGAAAAAAGAGAGCAGCAGAGCATTGCTTTCAGATCAATAATGGCCTTCAGCTCATTTAAAGTCCCACTTGAGGAAATTCTTTTGCAGGAATTTCAGCAATGAAAAAACATAGAAATATAAAAATAGACTGTAAAACTGCAACAATACGAGCAGGGAGAAGATTTTGTGCTGGCAGTTTACGGTGTTTTTTAGAGTTCAGAGTGCTTCTTTCACATTAATAAAATGGGATAAAAGGGACTTCTGCAGGTTACCGATGATGTCACTCGACAACTTGACAATGTCGGTAAGTTTCTGTTCCGTCCAATAAATCAGTGAGAAAGTCAGGACGGATTCTATAAAAGTAAACTAGCTTTCTGCCAACAATAAAAACATTTACAGTCATGTGAAAAAAAATTAGGACACTCATGCTAAATTTGACTAAAAAGAGGAATAAAAAAAATCATCTTTTGGAAATTGATCTTAATGCCTTGATTAAAAAAATGAGGAAAAATCCGACCTTTAAGGACACCAATTTTCTTTGTGAATGAATAATGTATCGCAAATAAATAAATAAATAAATAAATTTTCTTCCTAAAAATACAGGGGGCATAAGTCAGTCCACCCCTATGTTAAATTCCCATAGAGGCAGGCAGATGTTTATATTTAAAGGCCAGTTATTTCATGGATCCAGGATACTATGCATCCTGATAAAGTTGCCTTGACCTTTGGAATTAAAATAGCCCCCCACATCATCACATACCCTTCACCATACCCCCGACATCATCACATACCCTTCACCATACCCCCACATCATCACATACCCTTCACCATACCCCCCCATCATCACATACCCTTCACCATACCTCCACATCATCACACCCTTCACCATACACTCCCACATCATCACATACCCTTTACTATACCCCCCACATCATCACATACCCTTTACTATACCCCCCCATCATCACATACCCTTCACCATACCTCCACATCATCACACCCTTCACCATACACCCCCACATCATCACATACCCTTCACCATACCTAGAGATTGGCATGGTTTTATTTCAGTTAGCCTAATAGCTGGTTTGATTTGCATTGAGAGATGATCTTGTGGAAAGTACCCCATGCCAATCTCTAGGTATGGTGAAGGGTATGTGATGATGTCGGTGGTATGGTGAAGGGTATGTGATGATGTCGGGGGTATGGTAAAGAGTATGTGATGATGTGGGGGGGCTATTTTAATTCCAAAGGCCAAGAGAACTTTATCAGGATGCATAGTATCCTGGATCCATGTAATAACTGGCCTTTAAATATAAACATCTGCCTGCCTCTATGGGAATTTAACATAGGGGTGGACTGACTTATGCCCCCTGTATTTTAAGGAAGAACATTTATTTATTTATTTGCGATACATTATTCATTCACAAAGAAAATTGGTGTCCTTAAAAGTCGGATTTTTCCTAATTTGTTTAATCAAGGCATTGAGATCAATTTCCAAAAGATGATTTTTTTTATTCCTCTTTTTAGTCAAATTTAGCAGGGGTGTCCTAATTTTTTCACATGACTGTAACCTCTGCAGAAGATATGTCTCAATGTTAACATCACAGAAAGGAGTTCTACTCCACACTTTCCACAGTTGAGAATGACGTTTCTCTGAAGCAAACAGCCAGACTTTTAATTTAAGAATGAATTACTAGAAGGCTTTTATTGTGAAAGGACACTGTATGCAGGAAGTGTTGGACCGCATTCAGTTGGGGGGGGGATCACTGACCTACGATGATGCCCCCCGGTCGTCTGTCCATCTCCATCGCCTGGGGGTGGATCCCTTTGCTGTATCCCGCCTCTGCTATCATCTGATTGGCTCTCTGGTAGCGTTCCATGCTGGGCTCGTCCAATCCTGGCGTGCAGCCTCGGCCGCGTGCCCGCTCAAAGTCCTCGTGGTACTTGGCCTGTTGGAGGGGAAAAACACAAACACACACACATGTGAGTGACAATGTCACGGAAATGACAAATGTGTTAATACACACATTAGTGATAGATACACACACACACACACACACAGGCCAGGGTGCTTTTGGTCAGTGAGCAAATAAAACACACATGGGATATTTTTAAATCATTTATTATTCATGCACACGCACGCACACACACACACATACACACACAGGCGCGCACGCACACATACGCACACACGCACGCACACACACACACACGCGTGCACACACACATGCCCGCACGCACACACGCACGCACACACCCACACACACACACACACACACACAGACCTGGTTGCTTTTGGACAGTGAGCAAATAAAACACACATGGGATGTTTTTAAGTCATTTATTATGCACGCGCACGCACACACACACACATGCACGCGCGCGCACGCACACACACGCACGCACACACGCACATACGCACGCACACACACACACACACACACACACACACACACACACACACACACACGCTGCTGTCTGCGGTGGGTGTTAGTAGCGGTGCGTCAGCCCCACCCGCGGTGCCACGTCACTCGTGTTAGCTCCTCCCACAGCCCAGACGGTAGCCACGGCAACCGGGCCGCTACCATGGAGACGGAGTCCTGTGACTTCCTGGCACGCCTGTACTCAGGTGTGTCCAGCTCGCTGAGGCTCCGCCCCCTCATCTCCTGCAGCCCGCGCTGGTACCTCACCTGGTTTACACACACGATCATTAGTTTATTTTAGTTTGAATTAGTGTGTATGTTTGCATGTGAGTGTGTATGTGTGTGCGTGTGAGTGTGTGCGTGTATATGTGTGTGCACGCGCGTGTGTGTGCGCGTGTGTGTGAGTGCGCGTGTGTGTGTGCGTGTGTGTGTATGTGTGCGCGTGTGTGTGCGTGCGTGTGTGTGTGTATGTGTGCGCGTGTGTGTGTGTGTGTGCGTGTGTGTGTGTATGTCTTGCCGAGCTGATGTTCTCCTGGTTCTGTCGGACTCTCTCCAGTTCTGGAGTCACTCCGACGCTGGAGGCCTTCACTGAACTCTGCTTGTACTTGACCTGGTAGGAAGACAGGCAGGAAAATGTGGCTTTTACGCCACAACCAAACTACACAATATACTGTACATAGCAGGGCTCGACATTAAGGCTTGTCAACTTGTCCGGGACAAGTGGATTTTTTGTAGGGCAAGTGGAAGAGACATTTACTTGTCCCACTGGACAAGTTAAAACTCAAACAAACTAACTAACCATGTTAGTTCACGTCATGTGCCACTCATTACGTCTATGTTACCGATTTGACACGATAATTTCTTTCCCCCGCAATCCCGGTCAGCGGACCACTAACGTTAGACCCAGCCCGCTAACGTTAGACCCAGCCCGCTAACGTTAGACCCAGCCCGCTGTTCAGCTCGTTCTCTGCAGCATGATAGCACGTTGAACCTGCCGGTGTTAGTTAGCTAACGTTAGCTTGCTAACTCCGCCTTAACGTTACCTCCTCGCCACATCGTTGACAGAAAAGGAGAGACCCTTAATGAACGTTATCTACCGGACCGAATTGCAACGCGGTGCCACTGAAATGCCTGCGCTTCTCTCGGATGCTCCGAAAACGGACGAGGGAACCTAAACATCGCCGCATGTTACGCTAGTTAACACTACACTCAACAGCAAGTAACGTTAGCCTACCGTTAGCTAGCAGCTGGAGTAAACAGTTAAAATGCTGCTGAAAGCTAAACGGTGTAAAAGTGTGTCTGTATTTCACTGGAGAGGAACATATGGCAGTGTGCCGCTGCTGTTGTCGGAAAAACACAGATGTTGCGTTCACTTGAAATTCGCCGCGACAGCGTCGTGCTGCATTCAAAGTTGTTGTAAAATACCCTTTTCCTTTCCGGTGGTTGTTTTTGTCGTTTAACAGGAACTTCCTGGTGAAATAAGTTATTGTTATAAGTTATTGTTGTTACATTTGTAATAAATCATTTAATTTTGCCTTAGCAATAAACAAGCCGTTCTATAATGTCGTTTTTTTTTGCTCCTTTTTGAAAAAAAATAATAAAAAATATGTAACTGTAAAGTAGCTACACCTTTTTAAAAGCATCCTTTCAGTAAATCAGCCTCTGCCGGGTAGAAATTTGTGAAATTGTTTGTTTATGTGTGTGTGTGTGTGTGTGTGTGTGTGTGTGTGTGTGTTTTTATGCGTGTGTATGTGTTTATGTGTGTATGTGTTTATGTGTGCGTGTGTGTGTGTTTATGTGTGTGTGTGTGTGTGTTTTGTGTGTGTGTGTTTATGTTTGTGTGTGTGTATGTGTGTGTGTGTGTATATGTGTGTGTATGTGTGTGTGTGTTTATGTTTCTGTGTGTATGTGTGTGTATGTGTGTGTGTTTATGGGTGTATGTGTTTATGTGTGCGTGTGTGTGTGTTTATGTGTGTGTGTGTGTGTGTGTGTGTGTTTATGTGTGTATGTGTTTATGTTTGTGTGTGTGTGTGTGTGTGTGTGTGTGTGTGTGTGTGTGTGTGTGTGTGTGTGTGTGTGTGTGTGTGTGTGTGTGTGTGTGTGTGTGTGTGTGTGTGTGTGTGTGTGTGTGTGTGTGTGTGTGTGTGTGTTGTGGGTGTGTGTATATGTGTGTGTGTGTGTGTGTGTGTGTGTGTGTGTGTGTGTGTTTTATGTGGGTGTGTGTGTGAATGTGGGTGTGTGTGTGTGTGTGTGTGTGTGTGTGTGTGTGTGTGTGTCCCCACCGAGCTGATGTTCTCCTGGTTGCGTCGGACTCGCTCCATGTCCGGCGTGTCCCTGATAGGGGTACCGTGACCCACTTCCTCTCGGTACTGGACCTACGTTAAAGGAGCAGTACGTCAGCTTCTACAGGTACACAATGTAGCTGAAGGGGATATTTCCATTTATTTTATATTATTATTTTTAATATTTTTTTAAAGATTATTTTTAATTATGTATATATATATATTTTTTTTTTTTTAATTTATGGTATATTATTTTAATATAATTTTTATATTACTATATTTAATATTTTATAAATTATTTTGAAATTATTTTATATGAATGTTATTTTTTTAAATATTTATAATCCATAATAATAATGTAATAATGTTTCCAAATGTTAATAATTGTTTATTTACATAATTTTATCCCTTCTTTTTATTCTTTTATTTATTTATTTTTAACATTTTCTTTAATTGTTGTAATTTTTGTTTTATTTATTGTTTATTTTTTTTTATCTGTGTGGTTTTATTTTTTCCATGTGAAGCCTTTTGGGCTGCATGTGTGTATGAAAGGTGACACGTTAATCAAGTTGAGTTTTGTTTATCAGTATCAATAACATGGAAACACTCTCAAGACTCCTAATCCGTTTGTTATCACTAAATCATTTCAATTATGCAAAAAATAAAAATAAAAATCCACATCACTTACTGCAAAACCCTTTGAGCATTTTTGATGTACGGTAGTCTTTTTGTGCACGACTATCAGCGCAACGCAGATTGTGTGGACACAGAATTCTGCAGACTTTTCTGCAGATTTAAATCTTTTTAAATTTAATTTTAACCCTCATGTTGTCTTCCCGTTAACCATGAACTCGTCCTTGCAGGTCAAAATTGAAAGTGAACTCTTTTTTGCGCTTTTCCGATGTATTTGTCACTTTTTTTACATGGTTTTGGTGCTCCTTTTTAAAAACCTGAGCTGGTTTAATAATAGGTTTTACACTCATTCTTGGAATTCATGGTCAACAAACCTCATTTATATCAAATTATACATACGTTTTTAGTTAAAAAGGCAGAAATTATGAGTTATTTTGATTAATAGTTAAGATCAGAGGATGTTGAGTGGATCACACATGGGTATATGTCAAAGTTTAGTCCGGATACTGTTTTGAAACCGTGCGAATGCTATAAGATTAAATAAAACGCCCAACAATTTCATTAAAAGTAATCATTAATTTTACCTGAAGAACGTTAGAACCATCCATGTTATTTTTGGGCAATTTGCTTGACAGAAATCCATATTTCTGATATAAAAAAACTTTGAAAGTGGGTCAAATCTGACACGAGGTCAACACAAGGGTGACACACCTCCACCCCAAGCAGAAAAAACAGATGGCTAAATTCTGCAGATCTTCATCCTGGATCACTGCTGAAAAAAAGCATCTGCAGATTCTGTTTGGGTGTGATGACTATTAAGTGTATATATGTGTATATATATATAAAGGGTAATGTGCGCATGTCTTTGTACATCACTGATCTTCTTGGCGTTCTCTCTGGCGAGGACGATCTCTGGCGTCTCTGTGACTGAAGACATCAGGCCTCTCATCAGTTTGGAGTCCCAGCAGTAGCGCAGCTAGAGGGCGACACAGAGCTGCTGTAAGAACACACAGGCTGTCAAACTATATTACCTCCTAGAAATGTGCTGGGCTCTATCACCACGAATAACTAATAACAGTAGAATAAGCCTTTAAAAAAGGTTTATAATGGATTATTCTACTGTCAGGAGTTCATAGAATATATAAAAAACATTTCAATGTCCTCATGTTTACTCAAAGCTTTGATTACTAAAAGGTCCCATGACGTGGTGCTCTTTGGATGCTTTTATATAGACCTTAGTGGTCCCCTAATACTGTATCTGAAGTCTCTTTTATATAGACCTTATTGGTCCCCTAATACTGTATCTGAAGTCTCTTTTATATAGACCTTAGTGGTTCCCTAATACTGTATCTGAAGTCTCTTTTATATAGACCTTAGTGGTCCCTAATACTGTATCTGAAGTCTCTTTTATATAGACCTTAGTGGTCCCCTAATACTGTATCTGAAGTCTCTTTTATATAGACCTTAGTGGTCCCCTAATACTGTATCTGAAGTCTCTTTTATATAGACCTTAGTGGTCCCCTAATACTGTATCTGAAGTCTCTTTTATATAGGCCTTAGTGGTCCCCTAATACTGTATCTGAAGTCTCTTTTATATAGACCTTAGTGGTCCCCTAATACTGTATCTGAAGTCTCTTTTATATAGACCTTATTGGTCCCCTAATACTGTATCTGAAGTCTCTTTTATATAGACCTTAGTGGTTCCCTAATACTGTATCTGAAGTCTCTTTTATATAGGCCTTAGTGGTCCCCTAATACTGTATCTGAAGTCTCTTTTATATAGACCTTAGTGGTCCCCTAATACTGTATCTGAAGTCTCTTTTATATAGACCTTAGTGGTCCCCTAATACTGTATCTGAAGTCTCTTTTATATAGACAGGCTGGGGGAACGCATATTAAATGTTAAAAAATCTCATAAAGTGACATTTTCATGCCATGGGACCTT
Source organism: Perca flavescens (assembly GCF_004354835.1). Classification (NCBI taxonomy): domain Eukaryota; kingdom Metazoa; phylum Chordata; class Actinopteri; order Perciformes; family Percidae; genus Perca; species Perca flavescens. The sequence continues at coordinate 25,804,886 of NC_041352.1, forward strand.
AAAGGCTCCACAACATTATACAATAACGTTATAAGAAGGATAGTCTATGTCCACGACTTTCTTAGGGTTGCTTTTGTCCAAAAGTTTAATCCGTCTCAACTTTATTACAGTATTGAAGGACAAACAAAAAACAAATATTCGCAACCCCAAAAATTGAAAATCTAACACCTACCCAACAAACGAACATCCGTACAGTCAGATATTGGGATCCAGCCCTACCTCAAACCAGTAAAAGTATGTTTTCCAACGATTTCAGACATAATAATTGAATTGTTTGAGCCTCAAAAGGGTTTGGGGGATGACCCCCAGAGCTACAAAACAAAACCTAGTACGTCCTTGAAGAGGACTAATGACACACAATTAGTTGTATGTATCCCGTTGTATTGGTTTGCCGTCTTATGGATATAATGCAGAGTTAGGTTTAACCCTAACACTAACTTTGAATGCCTCATGATGGCTGCCACTTAACTACTTCCGGGTCATATCGACTGCAGCCGTGGTCAGCCTTAAAGGGAAAACACGGGCCATTTTAAAGCTGATCTGATCGACAGGAAGTAGAATAACAGTGTGTGTGTGTGTGTGTGTGTGTGTCCTCACAGAGCTGATGTGTCTCTGGTTGGCTTTGACTCTCTCCATCTCTGGTGTCTCTGACACCAGACTGTAGCGTCCCTTCAGACGCTCCGCTTCGTGCTTATACTTCTTCTGTAAGGACACAGGGAACCAGTCAGAACCAGT
>NC_041352.1:25810620-25815620 GCF_004354835.1 Perca flavescens
GAGAGAGAGAGAGAGAGAGAGAGAGAGGGAGGGAGGGAAAGATACAGACACAGCAGAGAGAGAGATACAGACACAGCATAGAGAGAGATATATACAGACACAGCATAGAGAGAGATATATACAGACACAGCAGATAGAGAGAGATACAGACACAGCAGATAGAGAGAGATACAGACACAGCAGAGAGAGAGATACAGACACAGCAGAGAGAGAGATACAGACACAGCAGAGAGAGAGACATACAGAGAGAGACATGGAGAGAGAGAGAGAGAGAGAGAGACATGGAGAGAGAGAGAGAGAGAGAGCATTGTGTGATGATAAAACCTAAAAATCTAATTATCTCTGTAGTAAGGAACACACAAAGTTGTGGTACTCCTCTGCGTTACCTCGCTCAGCAGGCTGCTAGCGTGGCAGACTGTCAGGTATGCGGGGGTCTGGTCTGCATCCACCAGGCCTGTACCCTTAATCTGCTCCTCGTACTCCCTCCGGTACTCTCTCTGAGGGAGGGGGGGAGGGAGAGAGAGGGAGAGAGAGAGAGAGAGAGAGAGAGAGAAAGAGAAGCATTGTGTGATGATAACACCTAAAAAATTAATTATCTCTGTAGTAGGAAACACACAAAGTTGTGGTACTCCTCTGTGTGTTATTTATTGTCGAGATTTGTGTGCTTTTGTTTCAGATTGAGACCCTGTTTACACGTACGTGGTTATTTTTTACAAATGGAGACATTTCCCTTCATTTACACCCAAACGGAGAATTCTCCCCTGAAACCGAGTCTTTCTAAAAACTCCGGCCAGAGTGGAGACTTTTGAAATCTTCGTTTGCACATAAACTGAGACAAACGGAGGTTTAAGTGATTGGTTGCTGTTGTTGCTATTTTCAGGATTCTGATTGGCACCGCCACCTACAGGTCTGGCGTGCTCTTGACTGCATTGATGGCATATATACACATACAGTACAGGCCAAAAGTTTGGACACACCTTCTCATTCAATGTGTTTCTTTATTTTCATGACTATTGTAGATTCTCACTGAAGGCATCAAAACTATGAATGAAGACATATGGAATTATGTACTTAACAAAAAAGTGTGAAATAACTGAAAACATGTCTTATATTTTAGATTCCTCAAAGTAGCCACCCTTTGCTTTTTTTGATAACTCTGCAAACCCTTGGTGTTCTCTCAATGAGCTTCATGAGGTAGTCACCTGAAATGGTTTTACCTTCACAGGTGTGCTTTGTCAGGGTTAATTAGTGGAATGTATTCCCTTATTAATAAAAAAGCAAAGGGTGGCTACTTTGTAGAATCTAAAATATAAGACATGCTTTCAGTTATTTCACACTTTTTTGTTAAGTACATAATTCCATATGTGTTCATTCATAGTTTTGATGCCTTTAGTGAGAATCTACAATGTAAATAGTCATGAAAATAAAAAGGAAACGCATTGAATGAGAAGGTGTGTCCAAACTTTTGGCCTGTACTGTATTTTCTGAAAATTGATATCTGTGCACAATGTTATTTTTTGAAAACGGAGAGGTTGAAATGTCCGTTTATGAAAATAGCCGGCAATGTGTAAACGTAGTATGAGGGTTTCATGGTTAGGTTTTTCTCCCAGTAGTCGTCTCGTGAGTCACTCGCTACCTAGTTTACAGGATCTATTTCTCACTCCTGTGTGAATAGAGGAGCGGTGATAATAGCAGCAGAGTTTCACCTCGCTTTGCATCTTCTGGGCTTCTTTAGTCACTTTGTACGTCTGAGTGTCTTCAAAGTCCATCTGAGAGCGACCTTTGTTCCTCTCGTACTCCTCTCTGTACTTCACCTGAAACCACAGACACACAGAGTAGGTTTACATGCACACTTTGACAGAGCCCTGAAGTGCAAATCACAACAGCTAATCATAAAACACAACAGCTAATCATAAAACACAACAGCAAATCATAAAACACAACACAACAGCAAATCATAAAACACTTCAACAAATCATAAAACACTTCAACAAATCATAAAACACAACGGCATTAACTACTACCGGAAAAGGTAGGGCCTATCTAGCAGAGGAAGGACCCTCCTGATTGGACAGATGCGTCTGTTAAAAGTAGGCACTTTCCCGTGTTTTTCACCTCTCCTTCCTGTAAAAAGACAGACAGTCCGTCTGTCCAATCAGGAGGGTCCGTCATCTGCTAGATAGGCCCTACCTTTTCCGGTCAAAGTAGCTGTGTTTCTCCTTCTTATTGGGTGTGTGTGGCCACCTGGCTGTGCAGCACTGCGTTCTCCCTGTGGTGGAGCTGGTCAGCTGTGTCCAGAGCCGTGTGGTACTGAGCCTTCGCCTGCTTGTACTCCTTCCTGTACTCCACCTGGACACACACACACACACACACACACACACACACACACACACACACACACACACACACACACACACACACACACACACACACACACACACACACACACACACACACACATAAAAGGACACAGTCACTCTCACAAATAATTAAAAAAGCACACACATATGCTCAGTCTGCTATATTGAAAAATTAAAGAGGAATTACTTGTCCTTGTTTCCCACACACACACACACACACACAATCATTGACATAATGCATTCCCTAGCCCCTTACCCTAACCTTAACCATCACAACTAAATGCCTAATCTTAACCCTTACCCTAACCTTAACCATCACAACTAAATGCCTAACCTTAACTCTTACCCTCACCTTAACCATAACCTAATTCTAACCCTAACCCTAACCCTAAAACCAAGTCTTAACCCTCAAACAGCCCTCTAAAGTAGTGGGGTCCAGCATTTTGGCCCCACAAAGCTGTCGGGAACCCACAAGTATACTGGACTCACTGTTTTTGGACCCCACAAATATAGTTAAACAAGAACACACACACACACACACACACACACACACACACACACACACACACACACACACACACACACACACACACAACACACACACGCACACACACACACACACACACACACACACACACACACACACACACACACACACACACACACAGCCCTGGTGTGTCTGACTTCCCCCTATCTGTTGTTTCTGTGTTTATGTGTAGATGTTTTTGGGTCTGTAGACTGTTAACATGTCATCATTTCATGCCATTTTTTTCCCTTTTCCAAATATGCTCCAACACCCTTGACTCTGCACACAACTTTTCGAGAATCTGGCTGTTTCATGTTCACTTTGAAACAGAAATTTGCCCTTTTTAGTTTGAACGTGTGTGAGGATGTGGTGTCGTGTGGTGAAGCCGGCGAGCCCTACGTCGCTCTGCAGCTTGCTGGCGTGCAAGACGTGCTGCAGCTGCAGCAGGTTGGGCAGGTCTGCAGAGCCCTCGGCTCTCTGGCTCGGCTTGGTTTTATACTTTACCTGTGGGACAGAAGAGAAGTGTCCACGTGAGGGTTGGAAGACTCTGGATTTTAAAAGGATTAATCACAGGAAACATATAGCTCTTTTCCCGGGGTTTTTCTTTTTCCCCCACCATTAAATCACCCATATTATGCTAATTTTCAGGTTCATAACTGTATTTTAAGGTTGTACCAGAATAGGTTAAATGGTTTCATTTTCAAAAAACACCATATTTTTGTTGTACTGCACAGCTCTCTCTCACTGCTGAAGCTCCTCTTTTCACCTGGTCTCTGTTTTAGCTACAGAGTGAGACCTCTTTTCTTCTTCTGTACTATCTTTGATCGCCCTTGCACATGCTCAGTAGCTCAGATGTAGATCATGTCAGCTAGCTAACTCTAGAGACAGTAAAAGAAAGGCTATTTTTCCGACTTTGGTCAGTTACAAGGCAGGATTAGCTGAGAGACTTCTTCTAAACCAGGGAGCACATGGAAGTAGTTCTTTTGGAGATTATGGTGAACTTGTGTGTGTAGTAGCAGTGCTTTGCTATCGAGAACGAGGAGAACCGCAACCGTTAGCATGCTAGCGGTTGCGGGTAGCCAGCTCGTTTTGGCTAGTGACGTAGAAAGCCGTGCAGATTTTGACCAGCTCACCCGGAGACTGAAGACAGGACACATTCAGAAACCGGATCTCACTCAGAACACCATGGCTGGATTGTTTTCAAAGTTTGTATACGTGTGGAAGCACCAGAGACACAAAATAACATCCCAAATCCCAGAAAAAGTGTTTTTTTTCATAATATGGGCACTTTAAAAAAGGTTTCATTTTAAAAACATAAATCATAAAGTCACGTTGAGTCTAACTTTCCGATGGTGTTCTTTCATATTGTTTAAATCAAGGGCCTTCAGCGTTTTTTTAAGCCAAGGACCCCTTAACTAAAAGAGAGATGGAGCATTAAATTAAGTTGCATCATAAACTGGGCCTACAATAACGCGTAGGGCAGCCAAAAGCCTTTATACATTTTACATTTCTTTTTTGCATAGAATACTAAGCTATTAAAATAATAATTGTTGGTATGACTTTATAAATCATGTTTTAATGTTACACAGTGGCAATGTGGCACAGGGAATGGTTAGGAGGAACTGTATCTGTGGATGGTTACCTTAGTGACCACCTCACCAGTGAGGATTTATATTTGCTAATAAAACTTTCTAAAATGTACAATAATTTAGAGTCCCGCCCTGCAGTGACTCTGAGGACCTCCTAGGGGGGGTCCTGGACCACCTGTTGAAGATCTCCGGTTTCAATGATGTGCACCACTTCCTATTTAAAGCACTCTATCTTTGGGTTGAATAAAACTATTGCCGCAAAGATGAATCGATTAGTTATCGACTATTAAATTAATCACCAACTCTTTTGAAAATCGGTTTGAGTCATTTTTTTATTTGAAAAATAAAAACTTGTGTGATGTCAGCTTGTTTAAATGTGTCTTCTCTCCTCTGTGGCATATCTTTGAGTTGTGGACATAACAAGGAACTGCGCACTAGAGCTTTATATCACTTCTCAAAACACATTTTTATGTCCTTTATGTGACGTTGTCTTTTTACCGTCTTTGATCGTGTTTTCTTAGCGTC
>NC_041352.1:25820620-25843120 GCF_004354835.1 Perca flavescens
CGTAGCAGAACGCTTTTATAACAATAGGCTAACGATTGGGTCATAACCACGAGACTTACTGTCACACAGTAGAGGAATTACCGTATAGTACAGGAGAAGCTCACAGGCAGTTTGGACTTCCATTATCTGTTCAGGTTTAATTACTAATGTTAACTAGAGATGTTCCGATACCCGATACTGCCTAAAACGCTGGTATCGGTATCGGGGAGTACTGGAGTTTATGCACCGATCCGATACCACGTAATAAAGCCCTAAAGAAAATCTACATTAAAGTAGTTTATTTATGTTCTTTTTCCGTTATAACTGACTGTCAAACTGGAGAATAAAAGAAAGTTCTGGGGCATTCATTGTTTGTGTTTGTTCATGTTTCACAAAGAGTTTAACCTGAGCCAGACCGACAACAAAGATAGAAATAATATCACATCCATACAGGGATAGTAGTATACAACTGTTAAAACATAATAAAATATATGACACACTGGTATCGGATGGGTACTCGGTATCGGCCGATACGCAAGTTCAGGTATCGGAATCGGTATCGGGAAGCAAAAAAGTGGTATCGGGCCATCTCTAATGTTAACTAGCATGTTAGTGATCAGTAATTAGCCTGTGTCTATGTTATCTCCTTACATATACCTACACTCTCCGTCTCTGTAAGATTGGGAATGATTGAGATTTCTCTCAGCACAGCTACCAGAAGACTTCACACTTTCAGACACGTTGCTCACGTCACATCTACGTCTTCAAGCTCAGTTGGAGGCTGCTCAGTAACACTCAGCCAGCACCGTGAAAGAGACTTCTGATATCCTCCACTGGTCTCAGACCAGAGACACGGGGTCTGTTGGTCCATTATATACTGTCTATGGCAGGGGTCAACAACCTTTTTGAAACTGAGAGCTACTTTATGGGTATTGAGTCATACGAAGGGCTACCAGTTTGATACAGTCTTCTGAAATGACAAATGTGCTCAGTTTGCCTTTAGTTATATATGATTATTAATGATTAATGACACTCATCTATGTGAAGACACTGATCCTGTTAATGATTTCTCACAATAATTATCAACAATGACTTAACAAGATGGGAAACAGATAATATCAATATTCAATTTTCATTTTTAGAACAGGCCTGAGGGCTACTCATGTGGTCCTTGGGGGCTACCTGGTGCCCGCGGGCACCGTGTTGGTGACCCCTGGTCTATGGTAACGTCAGACATTCCTCTTCCTGTTTGCATGCCCGGTGTGTGTGAATGGTCATGTGACATGTGTTGCGGCCTCCGGCGAAACTTTGCCCGGAGCCACTATGTCGGGAGTAAAGATCGCCCTGAGAGCAGCTGATTTGCAAACAACTTAAACGCGTTATTATGTTCGTGGGTTCTTTCTGTTACATATAATCGCCATGACCACGGTCAAAAAACACTCCCGGAGCTCATTCATCAGAATCATTCGCACACACACTACCACCTGTACAGGTGATCAGCCCAAAATGGGTGGAGCTGAAGCGTCAATGCTTACCCCATTCACAAAACACCCGTGACAAGCAGCCTATCGTAACAAACCGTAATTAATCATTGTCCAAATATGACATAACATTTTGGCTCCAACAACATTTGTTCAAATAAGATTACCGTTTCTGGTACTGAAGCTAGAACTCTAGTGTGGACAGAGATCGTTGTTTTCTCAAAACGCTCCGTTGAAAAATGAAAACGTTGCCGTGTAGATGTAGCCTGAACCGGAGGGTTTCTGAGGCAGGCAGAAGAGAGCGTTAATTATGAGTTAATAAGTTAAAGCGCCCATATTCTGCTCATTTTCAGGTTCATAACTGTATTTTAAGGTTGTACCAGAATAGGTTTACATGGTTTAATTTTCAAAAAACACCATATTTTTGTTGTACTGCACAGCTCTCTCTCACTGCTGCAGATCCTCTTTTCACCTGGTCTCTGTTTTAGCTACAGAGTGAGACCTCTTTTCATTTTCTTCTTCTGTACTATCTTTGATTGCACTCGCACATGCTCAGTAGCTCAGATGGTAGGTCATGTCAGCTAGCTAACTCTAGAGACAGTAAAAGAAAGGCTGTTTTTCCGACTTTGGTCAGTTACAAGGCAGGATCAGCTGGGAGACTTCTTCTAAATGAGGGCGCACATTTAAGTAGTTCTTTTGTAGATTATGGTGAACTTGTGTGTGTTGTAGCAGTGCTTTGCTATTGAGAACGACGTGTTAGCATGCTAACGCTACGAGCTAACGGTTGTGGTTAGCCAGCTCATTTCGGACTGTGACGTCACAGTCCAAGCTGATTTTGACCAGCTCACCAGGAGACTGAAGGCAGGACACATTCAGAAACCAGATCTCACTCAGAACACCATGGATGGATTTTTTTCAAAGTTTGTATGTGTGTGGAAGCACCAGAGACACAAAAGAACACCCCAAATCCCAGAAAAAGTGATTTTTTCATAATATGGGCACTTCAAGATAATAACCAAGATGTAAGCATGTGTGACAGTTTCAGTGTCTTTAAAATCGAGCATTGGTCAGATGTCAGCGCTGAGCTCCTCACAGAGGAGCTGTTTATAGTCTGGGTGCTGCCCACACAATCACACAGCTACGTGTTACATGTAACGCCGGGGCTTCTGGGTGATATTACACACATCAGTACAGTCTGTGGGTGTGTGTGTGTTTGTGTGTGAGAGAGAGTGTGTGTGTGTGTGTGTGTCTGTGTGTGCATGCGTGTGCGTACGTGCATGTGTGTGTGCGTATGTGCATGTGTCTGTGTGTCTGAGTGTGTGTGTGTGTGTGCATGTGTCTGTCTGTGTGTGCGTGCGTGTCTGTGTTTGTGTCTGTGTGTGAGTCTGTGTGTGCATGCTTGTGCCTACGTGCATGTGTCTGTGTATGTCTGTGTGTGCATGTGTGTGTACGTGCATGTGTCTGTCTGTGTGTGCGTGCGTGTCTGTGTTTGTGTCTGTGTGTGAGTCTGTGTGTGCATGCGTGTGCGTACGTGCATGTGTTTGTGTCTGTGTGTCTGTGTGTGTGTTTGTGTCTGTGTGTGCATGCGTGTGCGTACGTGTATGTGTCCGTGTGTGAGTGTGTGTGTCTGTGTGTGCATGTGTGTGTGTACGTGCATGTGTCTGTGTGAGTCTGTGTGTGCGTGCGTGTTTGTCTGTGTTTGTGTCTGTGTGTGAGTGTGTGTCTGTGTGTGCATGCGTGTGCGTACGTGCATGCGTCTGTGTATGTCTGTGCGTGCGTGTGCGTACATGCATGTGTGTGTGCGTATGTGCATGTGTCTGTGTGCTGTGTGTCTGTGTGTGTGTGTCTGTGTGTCTGTGAGTGTGTCTTTGTGTCTGTGTGTGTGTTTGTGTCTGTGTGTGAGAGTGTGTGTGTCTGTGTGTGTGTGCATGCGTGTGTGTACGTGCATATGTCTATGTGTGTTTGTGTGTGAGTGTGAGTGTATGTCTGTGTGTGCATGTGTGTGTGTACGTGCATGTGTCTGTGTGTGTCTGTATGTGCGTGCGTGTGTGTCTGTGTTTGTGTCTGTGTGTGAGTGTGTGTCTGTGTGTGCATGCGTGTCTGTGTGTGCGTGCGTGTGCGTACATGCATGTGTGTGTGCGTATGTGCATGTGTCTGTGTGTGTGTCTTTGTGTCTGTGTGTGTGTCTGTGTGTGTTTGTGTCTGTGTGTGAGAGTGTGTGTGTGTCTGTGTGTGTGTTTGTGTATGTGTGTGTGTGTGTGTGTGTGTCTGTGTGTGCGTACGTGCATGCGTCTGTGTGTGTCTGTGTGTGAGTGCATGTGTGTCTGTGTTTGTGTCTGTGTGTGCATGCGTGTGCGTACGTGCATGTGTCTGTGTGTCTGTGTGTGAGTGTGTGTGTGTGTCTGTGTGTGCGTACTTGCATGCGTCTGTGTGTGTCTGTGTGTGAGTGTGTGTGTGTCTGTGTTTGTGTCTGTGTGTGCATGCGTGTGCGTACTTGCATGTGTGTGTGCGTATGTGCATGTGTCTGTGTGTGTGTGTGTCTTTGTGTGTGTGTTTGTGTCTGTGTGTGAGTGTGTGTGTATGTGTGTCTGTGTGTGAGTGTGTGTCTGTGTGTGAGTGTGTGTGTGTGTGTCTGTGTGTGCATGCGTGTGTGTACGTGTGTTTGTGTGTGTGTTTGTGTGTCCTTGTGTCTGTGTGTGTGTGTGTGTGTGTTTGTGTCTGTGTGTGAGAGTGTGTGTACGTGTGTCTGTGTGTGTGTTTGTGTCTGTGTGTGAGTGTGTGTGTGTCTGTGTGTGCATGCGTGTGTGTACGTGCATTTGTCTGTGTGTTTCTGTGTGTGCGTGCGTGTGTGTCTGTGTGTGAGTGTGTGTCTGTGTGTGAGAGTGTGTGTGTGTGTATGTGTTTATGTGTGTGTGTGTTTGTGTGTCCTTGTGTCTGTGTGTGTGTTTGTGCCTGTGTGTGAGTGTGTGTGTGTGTCTGTGTACGTGCATGTGTCTGTGTGTGTCTGTGTGTGCGTGCGTGTGTGTCTGTGTTTGTGTCTGTGTGTGAGTGTGTGTCTGTGTGTGCATGCGTGTGCGTACGTGCATGTGTCTGTGTATGTCTGTGTGTGTGTCCGTACATGCATGTGTGTGTGCGTATGTGCATGTGTCTGTGTGTCTGTGTGTCTTTGTGTCTGTGTGTGTTTGTTTGTGTCTGTGTGTGAGAGTGTGTGTGTCTGTGTGTGTGTATGTGTCTTTGTGTGAGTGTGTGTGTGGGTGCATGCGTGTGCGTACGTGCATGTGTCTGTGTGTGCGTCTGTGTGTGAGTGTGTGTGTCTCTGTGTGCATGCGTGTGTACGTGCATGTGTCTGTGCATGTCTGTGTGTGCGTGCGTGTGCGTACCTGCATGTGTGTGTGCGTATGTGCATGTGTCTGTGCGTGTGTGTCTTTGTGTCTGTGTGTGTGTGTATGTGTGTGTGCGTGTTTCTGTGTGTGTGTTTGTGTCTGTCTGTGTGTGTGTCTGTGTGTGCATGTGTTAGTGTCTGTGTGTGAGTTTGTGTCTGTGTTTGTGTTTGTGTGTGTGCATGCGTGTGCGTACGTGCATGTGTCTGTGTGTGCGTACGTACATGTGCGTACATGCGTGTGTGTGTGTGTGTGTGCGTACGTGCATGTGTCTGTGTGTGTGTGTGTGTGTGTGTGTGTGGGTGTGTGTGTGTGTGTGTGTGTGTGTGTGTGTGTGTGTGTGTGTGTATTTACATCGCTCTGGTTCTTGTTGACCACCATGGCGTGCTCCACCTCCGGCAGAGTTTCCATTTTGGTGTAGCTGGACTTCCCCTTCTCACGGTTATACTTCTCCTTATACACCTTCTACACACACACACACACACACACACACACACACAGGGAGAGGGAGAGAGAGAGAGAGAGAGAGAGAGAGAGAGAGAGAGAGAGAGAGAGAGAGAGAATTAGACAAAGGTTAACTGCCAAGCAAGCAGGCTACTGACAAGGAATTGACTTTGGTGGTTGGTGCATACATCAAAAAACAAACATATTGAACATTCAGATGAAATACAGAATAAAAACATAAACAAATATATACAAAATAAATTGAGTGGAAAGGAAGGCAAGAAGGATAGAGGAGGAATGAAGGAGAAGGAAAAGGAGACAGTTAAATACAGACAAAGGACTGAAGGATGACCAACGAGTGAAAACACACCTGTTCATTTGTCTTAAAATAATACTTCCAACTGTGAAAATTAGAATTTCACAGCATGACGCAGAAATAAATATGAACCTGAGTGAAGATGAACAGGCCTGCAGAACAAACCCGCTGGGGTGAGTTTAAATGATCCGGTTGTTTTTCAAGACGTTTGGTTTGGTTGAAAATCAAGCGCCAAAGAACAGCTCTGGGAAACATAATGTGTAATAAAAACCTCCCTTAATACACAATATAAGATTTCAAGTCCAATTGTTGTAATGTCTAAAGTAATGGTTTTAAAACCATGACACTGCAGTTAACCGAACCGATAATAATTCACATAATGATACGGTACGGTATGGTACGATACGTTATGATACGATACAGTACTATACTATACAGTACGGTACGGTACTATACTATACAGTACGGTACGATACGGTATGATACGATATGGTACTATACTATACAGTACGATACTATACGGTACAATACGATACGGTACTATACTATACAGTACGGTACGATTCTATACTATACGGTACGATACAATACGATACGGTACAGTACGATACGGTACGGTACAGTACGGTACGATACGGTATGATACGATACGGTACTATACTATACAGTATGATACTATACGGTACAATACAATACGATACGGTACTATACTATACAGTACGGTACGATACTATACGGGACGATACAATACAATACGGTACAGTACGGTATGATACGGTATGATACGATAGGGTACTATACTATACAGTACGGTACGGTACGATACGGTATGATACTATACAATACAATACTATACAATACGGTACGATACAATACTGTACGATACAGTACGGTACAGTACAATACGATATGGTACGGTACGATACGGTACAATACAATACGATACGGTATGATACGATACAGTACTATACTATGCAGTACGGTACGGTACGATACTATACTATACTATACAATTCGATACTATACAATACGATACTATACTATACAATACTGTACGGTACGGTATGGTACGATACAATACTATACGGTACGATACAACTTTTATTGTAAGCCAGGACTGAAATTCTTTTTGCATCTCTGGGTTGCTCATATAAAAAAAGAGAACATAGACATACATAGAGACATACATAAGATGAATAACGCCAAAGGACATACATGACACATTACCAAAAATGACACAAACACACAAGTAAGGAATCAGAGCATACATGTATAACAACAGAGAATGACAAGAACATCCACACAGACAAGGTCTTGGAGAGTTGTAACCCTGACTAAACATTGCACTGGATTTAACGTAGCTGGTTTAACAGGAGGATAGATTGATTCATGAAAGAGTTTTTAACTCTGACGCGGTTGAAAGAATGAACTGTTTGAAGCCAGAAGCTGATATTCTCTGTGCAGAACATGTGAGTAGTCATTTCAAATACTCCTGGCCAGTCTGAGCATACTCATTTATTATTGTGAGCTTCCAGAAAGAGCGTGCTACAGGTAGACAATCCATTTTAAATAATGTTTTCTCCTGCTCTAGATCCGTCAGCCATTGAGTCCTTACCGTCAAGGATAAAAATGCGCTTTTAAAAATTGTGAATGTGGCTAGCAAGATAGTGGGTGTGAAGTTCAGTAGCCTTACAGACATTTTTAACAAACAAATTTTTTAAAAAGCCATGTCTATTTGCAAGGACTCCACTCACCCTCTGTACGGAGAATACTTGCTATTACCTTCTGGCTTATGTTTTAGCACTCCTTTAGCTCGTAAACAGACTTATAAAAACTCTTTTATTCCTCGTTCCATTCAGGCACTCAATTTAGCTAAGAGGAGGTGATAGCTTTTGTTTGTTTATCTTAGTTATCCCTGTATTTCTTTTTAAATGTATTATTATTATTATTGATTATTACTTTTTATTATGTCCCCAACATAATTTCTGCTATTACTGTATGTATTGCTGTTTTTAGTAAGTTAATTGTTGTGTGGTTGTGGTGTATATTTCCATGTGATGTCTTCCTGCTGCACACAAATTGCCATTCTGGGACTAAAGAATAAACTGAACTGAACTGAGATCAGTGTGATTGTATCAGTGTGTTGCAGACAGTCGGGGGCTGCTGTTGTTTAGGTAGTCTCCGTTTTACGCTCCAGTTAGCGCCACATTGCTCGGTCAACAGACAGGAAACCAGAAAAGCATCGGGGCCGGTGCCCCAGTTTGTTACCCCGAGCTTTGGTTTCCTGCCCTCCGGGCCGACTGACGCCGAACAATACACCTCATATATACACCTCATATGTCTGGGACACCGCGGAAACTAAAACGCTGTTCATCAGACTTTGTTCAGCTCTCTAGTTCAGAGGGTCAGCTTCAACCTGCCACTGCTGTTTGTCTGGAGTGTGTGCCTGTGTGTGTGCGTGTGTGTGTGTGTGTGCCTGTGTTCCTGTGTGTGTGCCTATGTGTGTGTGCGTGTGTGTTTGTGTGTGTGTGCCTGTGTTCCTGTGTGTGTGCCTGTGTGTGTGCCTGTGTGTGTGTGTGTGTGTGTGTGTGTGTGTGTGTGTGCCTGTGTTCCTGTGTGTGTGCCTATGTGTGTGTGTGTGTGTGTGTGTGTGTGTGTGTGTCTGTGTGTATGTGTGTGTGTGTGTGTGCAGGCAGTAGGTCAGTGTCTGTGTCCTCAGGCGGCGGAGCACAACACAGCTGCTCTCTGTGTTCATGCCTCAGCAGACAAAATGATACTAACACATTGGCACAAAACACACTCCCTCTCGCTCTGTGTGTGTGTGTGTGTGTGTGTGTGTGTGTGTGTGTGTGTGTGTGTGTGTGTGTGTGTGTGTGTTAAACAGAGAGTATCTTGGGGATATCTCTCTTTAAATACCTCGCATTGTGCTCTGTACTCAGAAACTAAGGTCTCTCCTAGTCTTCTGCTCCCCTCTAAACTCTCACCTTTGAGCTCCAGGGTGGATTGCAATCCAACCAGCCTGATGATGTCCAGTCATAATTACTCCTAATTAAATATGCATCATAAATACCCTCAAAACGCTGCTGTTTACTTACTGTGATTTTGTGCAAACTGCAGTAATGGCGGAAATCTGCTCGGTGATGTTTGATGTCTGTGGGTGGAGCTACAGGACAGCTCTGTAGCTGCTCTGATCACTTTAAATCTCTACTTTTAATACGAACAAATGTAGGATTTTACGATTTGATTGACATTTACCCAAAAGCTTCTTACAGCACTGAGAGGGCTTACAGTTTTAGAGTAAAAATGAGTCCCTTATTTTGGTTTTCTTTGCACGGTAAGACACGTTTCAATAGTTTGCAAACACTGTGAAGGGCGCGGACTCACATCGCTCTGCGTCTTGGTCAGCTCTTTGGCGAAGACGGTCTCGATGGTTTGGGGCATCTGGGCGTACAGACTGCAGCCGGCCTCCTTCTTACCCTCCTCCCTGTACGCTTTCTGCAACACAACACAACACAACACGTTTCACTGGGCAAAATATTACAAACCCCAAACTGTGAGGCACAAACCAACTCTTTTAAAGTGCTCATATTATGCGTTTTGGCTTTTCCCCTTTCCTTTATTGTGTTATATATATTTTTTTTGTGTGTGCACATTATAGGTTTACAAAGTGAAAAAGCTGAAAAAGTTGCAAAGGTGGTTTTTTTCCGCTCACAGGTCCTACGGGGGGAAGCGAGACGACTACCTTTCAACCCAAAAAAAAGTCACATAACCATGCCAATGACTCCGAAGCTGTTCAGTTAAGGTAAATTAAGCTAAAAAAAAAAACCTGCATGGTTCCCCTTTATAGAAATGCAAACAACACAGTGTTTTTTTCTCCTATCCCAGAATGCATCTGTGCTGTAGCCAGACCTTCCTCTACAGCGCCGTGGGGATAGAGTTGGCAATGCGAGACAAAAAGCAGGGTAACCCCAGGACTCGCTTTAGATATTTCCCCAAACATCTGATGTTGTGTTACCCATGCACATACAGGGCCCTATCCAAGTGTCTCTGCTAGTTTAAGACCGACCCAGTTGTCAATTTCCCGTCCGGCGCCCACGTCGTTTAAATAGCAAATGCAGCTGCGCCCATCTGTGGCCCATGGGCGTGCTGGTCTTCTGCATTCTGGGAGTATTGCTATCTTGAGGCAGCGGGAAGTGATGGCGCCATTGACCAACAAAAACCTGGTCTAAAGTCAGTAACGCAGCATTTCATTGTTATTTTAACAGAGCATTAGTAAAATGCTCCCAGGCTCGCACAGACTATGCTTGTTACACACACAGGGACACACACACACACACACACACACACACACACACACACACACACACACACACACAGCACAACACACACACATGCAGGAGATTACAAATACAAATATTAGGGTGCAAATCCTCCATCATATCAGCAATGCTCCAAGGTCCAAACGCGCCTGGCTTTTAAAGGGAATGGGAGATGATCTCTGATTGGTTGATTGCATGTTAAGCCCAAAACACACCTCTGATTAAAGAAGACACTAAGTACAACCCTTTAGGACCAGGCGCCCGGCACACAGACTGTATTTTCCACCGTCGAACTAGCAAAAGTGGATTTGTACACAGCCTAAACTGCGCCAGGCGCTTCACGCTGTGCGCTTAGATCGTTAAAATAGGGCCCTGAGTATGTCACTGAGTAACCAGAATCCCATGTATAAATCCCAAAGGTTTCGACGTGTTTACAGCGAGTGGGGCCCGTTGTGTACCTCGCTGTGCAGCTGGCTCTGCTCCTTGGCATGTTGAGTGTCTTTGGTCTCAGGCAGCAGAGAGTACAGACAGTTCACCAGCGTCTTCTTCCCCGCCTCCTTGTATTTACTCTGGGAAGACAAACAGCAACGCTACCAGATCAGTTACTGCACAGGGACACCGTTTAACAATCCTGCACACCACGCAACATGTCCTTCATTCTGCTGTCGCTGGTTAATATTTCCCTGTGAGCTAGTTTGCTTTTTTCCTTTTAAAATGAATAACAAACTGAATTGCATTGAGTTTGTTCAGTAATCAGGATTATTAAGAGCTGATGTAACGTGTAGCCGGGGATAAAGATTGATGGTTTAATACAGCGCTGCTTGTTTAGGGAATAAATTACAATCACAATTATTTTAGACAATATTGAAATTGTGATTATTTAACACGTTTCCTCATTGACTTATTAAAAGATGTTGCATTTATTGAAGTAAAAAAACAACAGTTAAATTAACAGTGAAAACACCTTCAACTGGGACATGTCCTTTCACACTTTTCCTTTTTGAATTGCCCGTCAGAACACAAGATAAAATAAAGAGTTCACTTGCAAAACGAAAATAAGATAAAAATAGTAGTTTTCCTCAATGACACTGTTTCCATAATCGTTATGAGCTGAAATCCAAATCGCGATCAAACTTCGATTAATTGTACAGCCCTAGTTTAATAATATATCAACTTGTTTGCCGATTGGTTTAAAGTTTTCTGTTTCACGACTAAAACTAAAACTTTTGAACGTACACACGTTCCACCAAAACAAGTTCCTTCCTGAGGCTAATTTGCAGAGGCACCGCGGCTCCGTCCGGAGCTTAGCACCGCCCACGACGATTGTGATTGGTTTAAAGAAATGGCAATAAACCAGAGCACGTTTTTCTCCATTCCAGGAACGCTGTGTGGACTAGCCAGACCCTCCTCCGGGCTAGCAATGCGAGACTAGGACTTTATAATCAGAGAATGTCGGAGTTTTTTCTCGTAAATTTGCAACTTTAATTTTGGAAGTTCGGAGTTTCCTCAGACTCTGTTGTTGAACATGAGATTTGTTGACACTAAGAACCAATACAGAATAATGCAGAATATTGTCTTAATTAACTTTTGTCCCCACATGACTAAAAGCTGTTACCTGGCTGTGGGTCTCAGCCATCTCCTTCACAAACTGAGTCTCCAGAGTCTCCGGCAGCAGAGAGAACAACGTGTTGGCCAGATCCTCTCGGTCCTTCTGGTACTTCGCCTACGAGATCGATACAAAACACACGTGTTCAAGATATCAAGATTAACTTTATGGTAACACAAGTTGGGACATTTTTACATCTTGGGCACCTAACCTGTAAAAAACAACACATACAACATGATAGAAGACAACAAACAGAACATGAGCTTAATGGTGTGTTAAACAATACTAAAAAAAAGTATGACGTTAGAGCAAGACGGGATCAAGTCGGACACAAATTTAACGGGCGGCGATCGCCGATGATGGATTGTGTGCAGACCGGGCTCATCTGGAACGAGCCTACCGACACGCTGTAGAAGCACGGACACGGACTCACCTCGCTCTGAAGTTCAGAGATGTGCTTAACAAACTCCGTCTCTTTGGTCTCCGCCATTTGGTGGAAAACACTGCAGCTGATCTCCTGTCTGCCTTTCTGCTTGTATTTATTCTGCAACACACAAACATATATATACTTAGGCAGATATGTTATACCGTATGTACACGGTTAGAAGACGGCTGTGTGTCACGGGACCTTGTTATTTGTATGCGCTGTGACTATACAAATCACAAATATGGAAATAGGAAAATGTTGGCGTTACCTCCAGGATCTGTGCTAAGCTAGGCTAGATGGAGCCAGTTACCTTCAGGATCTGTGCTTAGCTAGGCTAGATGGAGCCGGTTACCTCCAAGATCTGTGCTAAGCTATGCTAGATGGAGCCAGTTACCTCCAGGATCTGTGCTAAGCTAGGTTAGATGGAGCCAGTTACCTCCAGGATCTGTGCTAAGCTAGGCTAGATGGAGCCAGTTACCTTCAGGATCTGTGCTTAGCTAGGCTAGATGGAGCCAGTTACCTCCAGGATCTGTGCTAAGCTAGGCTAGATGGAGCCGGTTACCTCCAGGATCTGTGCTAAGTTAGGCTAGATGGAGCCGGTTACCTCCAGGATTTGTGCTTAGCTAGGCTAGATGGAGCCGGTTACCCCCAGGATCTGTGCTAAGCTAGGCTAGATGGAGCCGGTTACCTCCAGGATCTGTGCTAAGCTAGGTTAGATGGAGCCGGTTACCTCCAGGATCTGTGCTAAGTTAGTCTAGATGGAGCCAGTTACCTTCAGGATCTGTGCTTAGCTAGGCTAGATGGAGCCAGTTACCTTCAGGATCTGTGCTTAGCTAGGCTAGATGGAGCCAGTTACCGCCAGGATCTGTGCTAAGCTAGGCTAGATGGAGCCGGTTACCTCCAGGATCTGTGCTAAGTTAGGCTAGATGGAGCCGATTACCTCCAGGATCTGTGCTAAGCTAGGCTAGATGGAGCCAGTTACCTCCAGGATCTGTGCTAAGCTAGGCTAGATGGAGCCGGTTACCTCCAGGATCTGTGCTAAGCTAGGTTAGATGGAGCCAGTTACCGCCAGGATCTGTGCTAAGCTAGGCTAGATGGAGCCGGTTACCTCCAGGATCTGTGCTTAGCTAGGCTAGAAGGAGCCGGTTACCTCCAGGATCTGTGCTAAGCTAGGCCAGATGGAGCTGGTTATCTCCAGGATTTGTGCTAAGCTAGGCTAGATGGAGCCGGTTACCTCCAGGATCTGTGCTAAGCTAGGCTAGCGCTGGGGGCGTCTGACAGAGTTAGGACACATGGAGATGAGAAGGGTATGTATGGACTAACTCTGGGGGATACGGGGAATAAGCTGAAGTCTCAATAAGTCGGCGTGTTCCTGTAAGTGACTATAAATAATTATCTTTAAACTTGAGTCTCCCTCCTCCAGAGACACTTTGTCAGGATTACATTTCCTCTCCGGCATGCAGAACATAACCCCCGGCTGTGATCCCGCCCCCCCACACCCACCTCACTCTGAAGCTCCATGGCGGCTTTGGCGACCTTCATCTCTTCGGTCTCCGGCAGTGCCGAGTACAGGCTGCTGCTCCACTCTTTCTGACCTCCTTCCTTGTACTTCAGCTGGAGAGGACACACAAAGAGACGGGGAGATCATGTGTCATAAACCACTGGTATGAATGAAAGAAAGGCCATTTCAGTCAATATGAAATTAATAAACAAATATCAGGGCTGTCAAAAGGAATGCGATAAAAACGGTTTAAGGCCAATTCCTTTGTACTCCACTTGTAAGTAGTAAGCAGCAAGCCTCCCCAGTCACTACAACACTCACAATTTGCACCACTGCACCACTACTGTATCGTTATTTAACAATAGTAATGTATACTTTATTAATCCTGCAAGGGAAATTACAATGTTTTCACTGTGTTGTAATGTTACACGTTACACACACATGCTCAGTACCTATACATGCACTAAGGCACTGGTTCTCCAAATTTTTTCAATAATGTAGTCCATTTGAATTGTGATTTTAAGTCAAGTACCCCCTGACCAGCGATAGATTTACTACACAACAGCCATGTAACTGAAAAACATTTAAATGCTGATGAAAATAAGCAAAAAAAACATAAACACTTGGAAAAAGTCGGTAGAAAGAAGGAAGTGAGGCAAGAATAGGTAGAAAATAGTAATAAAAACTTCGAAAAAAAGTGAAAAAAACCTTGAAAAAGGCTTTTTTTGACAAAAACTTCGACAAACTTGAAGAGAAAAAATAATACAGTAGAAAAAAAGGAAGGAAGGAAGGAAGGAAGGAAGGCAAGAACAGATCGAAAATTGTGACAAAAAGCAAAAACAACTTTTGAAAAGCGCTCACGTACCCCCTGCAGTCCTCCAAAGTACCCCTTAGGGTACACGTACCCCCATTTGAGAAACACTGCAACAACTGCAGTTGTCAATGGACAGGCGCCCCAAGCAGCAAGAGCACCTTGGCAGTGCCCAGGAGGTGAACTGGCACCTCTCGAGCAACCAGTCCACCACCATACATACATATGGTCCATGTGGGGACTTGAACCAGCAACCCTACCGGTTCCCAACCCAACTACAGGTTGACGGAGCTACTGCCACTCCAAATGTATTCTGAATGACCATAGTCATAGCCTACATACCTGCAGTAATAATCACTCATATAGACACATATCTACATACTTACATATCATTGCACCTTGCACTCTGTATATACTGTAGCTAACAGTATGCTATTTATTCATGCTGTAGCACATTTAATTTAATTTGTTATTTAAGCACTTCTGGTTAGACACTAACTACATTTCGTGGCTCAGTACTTGTGACATGTGCAATGACAGTAAAGTTGAATCTAATCTAAACTTGCACTAACCTTCATCCTGGACGCAAAATTACGAATCCCACTATGGCCACACCAAGACCCGCCCTACGAAGCAGCCCGATTGGTTGGGGTTAGTCATTTCACCTCGAGTGGTTAAGGTTAGTGTTAGGGGATTGGTCAGGGGATAGGACCTGTACATATAAGCATGGACGCCTGGCCAATAGTAGTGTGTGAACGCTATTGAAGGGCGGGTCTTGGCGTGGCCATAGTGGGATTCGTAATATCGCATCCTGAACTGTACATCGGACCATTGCATTTACTTTATATTCCTTGCATTTTTGCACCCAACCTATTCAGCCTTTCTTCTCAAGCAACAGTTACTTTGTCTGTACATATTTGTTTTTTTCTGTATTTATCAGAGCCATTTCTTCCTATAGGAGGATTATGCGGATGCATAGCCCCCCCCCAAGCTGCTAGTTCAGCCCTTTCAACCTCAATATATTTAGGGAGAAATAAAATGACCTGTCTTTATTTGTAGCAACTAGCAAGTAGCCTTCTTTGTTAAAAAAATAATGTAAAAACCTGTTTGAGGAAAATCTTTTATATGTTGCATTTATTGACGTAGAGGAGCCTCATTGTCTTTTTTAGCACCATTTTCCGTAGGTTGAAATTACTCCGGTCAACTTGAGAATGTTTTATTTGAATTTGAGAGAGGTTTTTACGGTTTTGACTCCTAAAGTGTTAACAGATTGATGCATCTCCACTCGAGTTTAGATTCTCTGCCCGAGCCCGAACTTGACCCGGCCTGCCACTATCCTTGGGCCGGGCCGGGCCCTTCATTGAGCATTTGTTTGTTTTTTAATCAATACTTTATTAGCCTAATTGGGTGAGGAGAAAGTTATGCCGTAATCATGGGCAGCGTCTCCTCCACTCGCACGCATCACACCGGGCCTGCTGGGCTGTATGGTGGAGCTTATATCACATGGAGCTTGAAGATGTAAAGAATAAAATAAAAACAGGAGAATTACATTTGAGCAAGTTTGGAGGAAAGTCGGAGGTATGGAACCATTTTAAACAAGTCGTGGGTAGTGACAACATGTCGGCTTTGTCGAGTGCATTAAGTGCGTCACACTGCTCGCCTATGACAGCAAAAACAACGGAGACTTTGACGATGAACAGACACATGACACAAAATGTCGGGTTTAAATCGGGCTTGGGCTCATAATTACAGTTAATGTGTCGGGCCGGGCTCGGACACAACGTGCAGCTTTAACCTCCACGGATCATCTTAAAGGTTTGACTAAATAGGGGCCTAAACAGCATCGGCCTTGGGATTTATTGTTTATTTTATGTTAATGTTTAATATGTTTGTTAGTTAGTTTGTTTATGTATGCACCTTTCCTCAAAGGCAAATTCCACATAAGTGTAACTTCTTGTGGCAATCCAACCTTTTCTGGATCTGATTCTAAACAGATTTATACGACAGTAGAAAAGAAGTATTGCACAGTGCCACTTTACGCACTATTTGCCCCAACAGTGTATTTGCTGACACGTGTTAATTTGAGCGTGGGGGTGTACCTGACTCTGCAGCTCCGTCGCCTCTTTAGCGTGTAGCGTCTCCAGAGTTTCAGGGAGCTGGTGGTACAGACAGCTGCTCGCATCCTTCCTGCTCGCCTCCTTGTACCTGGCCTGAAGGAGACATCAGCTGTTACTATCCAACTATTCTAGGGAGGTCCCAGGACACGTCTGCATGTATTGAGAAAAGCGAAAATTGTAGAAAAAAAAAAAAAAAAAGAGACAAAAGCGTTGAAAAAAAAAAAACTCAAAACAATTGCCAAAAAACTCCTAAGGAAGCTACAAAAACGTAAAAAGAAAAAAGCTTCGGAAAAAGCCCAGAATGGATTATTGGTGGTGGTGGTGGTGGTGGGGTGGGTTACCCCACCATCCCTCCTGTAAATTAGCCCTATGTTTGACTCCATAAATACACAGTTTTTTTTGCTCTTCACTCGCATGTCATTCAAAGTCTACGGCTGGACATTTTCTGTCTTGGATTTTCTATTCAGACTTAAAGGAACACGCCGACTTATTGGGTATTTAGTTTATGCACCGTAACCCCCAGAGTAAGACCATACATACCCTTCTCATCTCCGTGTGTGCTGTAATGCTGTCTGATGGCTCCAGCAGCATCAGCCCATCACAGAACATGCAGGTGAATGGTTCCAGTAATCCTACTGCTCCCAATAAGTGACAAAATAACACCAACATGTTCCGGGAACTATATTCTCAGGCGGAAGAATATAGTACTTGGGCGGAGTGATATGATCGCAGCAAGCCTGTCTGAGAATATAGTTCCTGGTTTGTTTACTGTTAGAAGATGGCTGTGTCTCATGTTACGTTGTTTTTTGTACACGCTGTGACTCTACAAATCACAACATGTAAATAGGAACATGTTGGTGTTATTTTGTCACTTTTGTCACAATTGGGAGCAGTAGGCTAGTTGGAACCAGTCACCTGCAGGATCTGTGCTAGGCTAAGCTAATGCTGGAGCAGTCAGACAGCGTTACAGCACGCACGGAGATGAGAAGGGTATGTATGGACTTGTCTAACTCTGGGGGTTACGGTGAAAAAGCTAAATTCCCAATAAGTCGGCGTGTTCCTTTAAAGCAGTTTCTCAGCTACAGTGTACAGCAGGGGCACCACACCCTCCTAATTTCATCTCAAGTGGGCCAGATCAGTAAACCTCTCCAGGAAGATCAGAAACAAGTTTCTTGTCAGCTTGATGTTGGCAAACGCAAGTTGCTTCTGCTACGACAGCGCTCTAAGGCCGTTGTAGGAAAAAATAATAATACTCCTTATTTCTCTTTCTTTCTTTCTGTCTCTTTCCTTTGCTTCTTTGTGTCCTTCTCTCCAACCAGCTGTGTGTTTAATGGTTTCATCAGCTCAGCTGGACTTGTAGCCGTTATATCGTCGGCTAGTTTACTTTAGAATCAAACATCCGATTTTATAAACTACATGTGTTCTGTGTGCAGGAATCTCAATGTGTAAAGTAACTAGTAACTAAAGCTGGAACAGATGAATGTAGCGGAGTAACTAAAGTAACTAGTAACTAAAGCTGGAACAGATGAATGTAGCGGAGTAACTAAAGTAACTAGTAACTAAAGCTGGAACAGATGAATGTAGCGGAGTAACTAAAGTAACTAGTAACTAAAGCTGGAACAGATGAATGTAGTGGAGTAACTAAAGTAACTAGTAACTAAATCTGGAACAGATGAATGTAGCGGAGTAACTAAAGTAACTAGTAACTAAAGCTGGAACAGATGAATGTAGTGGAGTAACTAAAGTAACTAGTAACTAAAGCTGGAACAGATGAATGTAGCGGAGTAACTAAAGTAACTAGTAACTAAAGCTGGAACAGATGAATGTAGCGGAGTAACTAAAGTAACTAGTAACTAAAGCTGGAACAGATGAATGTAGCGGAGTAACTAAAGTAACTAGTAACTAAAGTAACTAGTAACTAGAGTAACTAGTAACTAAAGCTGGAACAGATGAATGTAGCGGAGTAACTAAAGTAACTAGTAACTAAAGCTGTAACGGATGAATGTAGTGGAGTAACTAAAGTAACTAGTAACTAAAGCTGTAACAGATGAATGTAGCGGAGTAACTAAAGTAACTAGTAACTAGAGCTGGAACAGATGAATGTAGCGGAGTAACTAAAGTAACTAGTAACTAAAGCTGTAACGGATGAATGTAGTGGAGTAACTAAAGTAACTAGTAACTAAAGCTGTAACAGATGAATGTAGTGGAGTAACTAAAGTAACTAGTAACAGATGATGAATGTAGCGGAGTAACTAAAGTAACTAGTAACTAGAGCTGGAACAGATGAATGTAGTGGAGTAAAAAGTCCAATATTTCTCTCTAAAATGTAGCGGAGTAGAAGTAGAAAGTGGCACGAAAAGAAAAGACTCAAGTAAAGTACAAGTACCTCAACATTTGGACTCAAGTACAGTCCTGGAGTACATGTACCTATTGTTTTGTCAAGCACGTTGTAGCGTGGAGTTTAAAAAGTGCTCTCTGAATGAAATGAAGATTATTATAATTATTATTATTTCAGGTGTTTCGGTGGCTCACAGCGGGAAGGTCCTGAGCAGGAATCCAGTGAAATGACGGAGAAACTAACCTCGCTCTGCAGCTCGGAGACGCTTTTAGCGAGCGCAGTCTCGGCGGTTTCTGGAAGCTGAGCGTAGAGGCTGTGGGAGCGGCTCCGGATCCCGTCCTCTTTGTATTTACTCTGGACGAAGAGAGGCACACAGAGGACATCCCACTCAGTCAGGAACAATACCACATCACCAGGAATATATACCCTCATGTGTGCCTCGTAGGGCCGGGACGATAGGCTTTAGTCCCGATTCCATATTCCATTGAATAATACACTTCTAGAGACAATATATCATGAGACATTTGTTAAAACTAGGGATCGACCGATACTGTTTTTTTTTCAAGGCTGATACCGATGCCGATTATTAGAAGTTAATGAAACTAATGACCTAAAATTTACAGTGAAAATTAAAAATCTTTAACCCTTGTGTTGTCTTCCCGTCTTGAGGAACTTGTGTTCCTAGAGGGTCAAAATTGAAACATTTGTTGTCACTTTTTTTTTTTTCGATGCTTTTGGCGCTTTTTTTTACATGTTTTTCTCACTTTTTTCAATACTTTTTTTAAATTTATGGTCAAAAAAACCTAACTTACACATGACATTATACTGAATTTGGCAATTTGGGCGCGCATTAAGTCAGACTCAGTGGTCAGTATAACCAAAGCAGAGGGACAGACACTTTTAATTCATTAACTTTATCAGTTATTAGGCAAATAAAACGCTGATACAGATAATCTACAAACTGCCAACTGAAGCTGATTGTTTTCTAAGAGGAATGAACATCACATGTCAGTCAGTCAGTCTGACATTGATTTACTTAGTAAAGAAGCACATAAACGGTGAACAACGGTCCATCACTTTGCCTGAAGATACATACATTTCAATAGAATAAGTTCGGTAATGCTATCAGTTTCTCTAGAGTCAAATTTCCACAGTAGAAGCAACGTATTGCAGGGTAACGCATACAGGAAGTGATATCTGCATTGGTGACGTTGCAGGGTGTTCCGAATGGAGGAACTTTTCCCGAAAACAGGGTGCAGGGTAGTAGGGAGAACTGCTTATGTACACTGTGGATGGGAACGCAGCCCTAGTGTGCGTTAATGTTTGTGTTCTTCACCTCGCTGTGCAGGTCGGACATCTTGGCGGCGAGCTGCGTCTCGGCCGTCTGCGGCAGCTGAGCGTACAGACTGGACGACATTGACTTCTTCCCACTCTGCTTGTACTTGTTCTGAAGGGGGACAGAAGCCGGTGGGACAATGCAATCTTCCCGAAATGGTTTCAACAGACTAATTATAAGCCAGAAGATGGACAAAAACAAAGAACGAATGAATGAATGAAAGACAGAATGAATGCGCTACTCCCTCATAAATGGGCCCTACACCTCAGAGCACCATATTCAGTTAGTGGAGGAGAGCAGAGAGAAAGAGAGCATGGTATTCCCATGATTACAGACTGCTGTTTGTCTGCTGAATATTTGAGTTCTGTTACATAAACACTTGAGTTCCTCAGTGAGATAACAACGCTGCTGCTGCTGCGCCGGCTACAAACAGAATCAGAAATACGCACGGCATCTTCAAAGTGCAACATTATTCATTCATTCATTCATTCGTTCTTTAAAGGTCCCATGGCATGGAAATTTCACTAGATGAGGTTTTTTAACATTAATATGCGTTCCCCCAACCTGCCTATGGTCCCCCCCACAGTGGCTAGAAATGGAGATAGGTGTAAACCGAGCCCTGGGTATCCTGCTCTGCCTTTGAGAAAATGAAAGCTCAGATGGACCAATCAGGAATCTCCTCCTTATGAGGTCATAAGGAGCAAGGTTACCTCCCCTTTCTCTGCTTTGCTCGCCCAGAGAATTTGGCCCACCCATGAGAGAGAGAGAGAGACATCATGGCTTCAAACGAGCAAAGTGGTGGTTGGTCAAGACCACACCCCCACCCTCCACCATGCCCCCCCCTCTCTCCTCCTGAATAGCTACAGACACAGAAATGGTACATCCTAAGGAAAGCTCATTGTGGGACTGGCTCTAGTGGCTGTAATTCTGCACCAAGGCTGAATTTCAGGAAAGAGACTTCAGATACAGTTAAGGGACCACTAAGGTCTATATAAAAGAGACTTCAGATACAGTATTAGGGGACCACTAAGGTCTATATAAAAGAGACTTCAGATACAGTATTAGGGGACCACTAAGGTCTATATAAAAGAGACTTCAGATACAGTATTAAGGGACCACTAAGGTCTATTTAAAAGAGACTTCAGATACAGTATTAGGGGACCACTAAGGTCTATATAAAAGAGACTTCAGATACAGTATTAGGGGACCACAAGGCCTATATAAAAGCATCCAAAGAGCACCATGTCATGGGACCTTTAAAGAAAGTTTGAGCTTCTCTCTTCCTGAGAAAAGGCAACAACAATAACAGCGAGTGTTCAGTCAGCGTGTCTTTACATGAAACAGCGTGAGGACAGCGGAGCGCTGACTGAGCGTGTGAATAACAGATGTGCGTACCTCGCTCTGCAGCTCCGTGACCTCTTTAACTCGCTGCGTCTCCAGAGTCTGAGGCAGCCGGTGGTACAGAGCGCTGCTGGCTTCCTTCTTCCCTGCCTCCTTGTACTTGACCTGCACAACAAAATACCACGTTAGGAGAGACGACGATACAGATGCCCACACGTAGGGCTGGGCGATATGGAGAAAATCAGATATCACGATATTCTTGACCAAATACCTTGATATCGATATTGCGGCGATATTCTAGGGTTGACAATTGGTGCTTCAACAAAATATCTTAACACATAGATTTTTGATAAATAATTATCAGTAATGTGGATATAATGACTAAGTGGGTAAAGGCAAATAATAGAACAGCTAGAACAGGTATTATTGGTTGTAAGAATCTTTTCTTACAACCAATAATACCTGTTCAAGCTGAGCCAGAAGGCAAAGCTCTCAATCTACTGGTCAATTTTGGTTTCTACCCTCATCTTTTAGTCAAGAAGGCTATTTGAGAGAAGTCTACAAGAGGTTTATGCCTCAATACAGAGGCCCAGGGTTCGAATACGACTTGTGACGATTTCCTGCACGTCTTCTCCCCTTTCTCACCATGCTTTCCTATCAAATAAAGGTTGGAAAAGCCCCAAAAAATAATCTTAAAAAAAATTAATTTATAAATCCGACAGTCAACACTGAGTTGAGTGCAGATGTGAGTCGCAAAGTGACGCACGCGCAACTCACATCTGCACTCGACTCACATCGGGCAGTGACATTGTTTCGAAAAATTACGATTCCAGTAGAATCGTTTCTTTATTGGAATCGTTTGGAGGATTTTGTTTCAAATCAGATCATGGGTTTCCAAATTTAACAAGTGCAAGTTTTGGTTTCCATAGCGACCAGGCGCTTGTTGTGTTGCAGCCATGGACCACAGTAAGCGGTGCTCTAGCGTGGCTTTATTTTACACTGAAAAAGCCCTGTTAAAAAAAAATAAATCGAGAATCAATAAGAACCGGAATCGAAAATAAGAATCGGAATTGGAATCAGAATCGTTAATATCCAAACGATGCC
>NC_041352.1:25848120-25850620 GCF_004354835.1 Perca flavescens
GGTTGAAAGAAACCCTAAATTTCTGATACAGAATCTTTTTGAAAATGGGTCAAAATTGAGGACCAACAGGAGGGTGAGATTCTTCTTCTGACTGCAGGAATAATAAAAACAAACA
The DNA here is from genome assembly GCF_004354835.1 of Perca flavescens. Classification (NCBI taxonomy): domain Eukaryota; kingdom Metazoa; phylum Chordata; class Actinopteri; order Perciformes; family Percidae; genus Perca; species Perca flavescens. The sequence continues at coordinate 25,848,236 of NC_041352.1, forward strand.
CTGTAAGATCCTAAAGTCAGTCCCTCCAAAAAACGCGATTATGCGATCACATAATTCAATGCATAATCAGCCAAAGTCCGCATATTTATGCGGGGCCCGCATTTTTTCAAATACGCTGCATAAATTGCCGATTTTCCCACAAAATATGCGGTGCTTGCATGATTTCATAATCCACCGCATTTCTGTTGCAGAAAAGTCCCATAATATATCTTAGCAGAAAGTTGAAAAATGTTGCGTTTACTTCACACAAGAGCAGCCATTTTTCCCTGTTGCCATGGGAACATTATGAAGTGACATAATTATGCGACTTGAAGATCATCGAAAAGCAGGGTGTTGGGGGGGGGGGATCACTTTTTTTTCTCTTTTTCATCAAAGTTCCTGCAATTTCATCGCATAAAATTGCATAAATATCCTGCATATTCCATCGCAGTTTTTAAGAAAACATGCCGCATAATCAAGGATTTTTGCCCCGCAAAAATCACAAAAAAACTCCACATTTTTCTGGAAGGACTGTAAAGAGACGATCTGCCTGCAGAGCATCTTCATGAGGCGTTCAGGGCCCTCTCACCTGACTCTGTATCTCTGACATGTGCCTGGCAAAGTGGGTCTCTGCCGTCTCAGGGAGGAGCGAGTACAAGTTCTTCCCCATCTCCTTCTTCCCCTCTTCTTTATACTTCACCTGAGGAAAGAGCACACAGAGCTGACTTCACTAAAACTCACCACGCAGATTAGTCCCCCCCGTCTCACGGTGTGTTTCTCACCTGGCTGGAGACGTCTCTCAGCTCTTTGGCCAGCTGCGTCTCGGTGGTTTCAGCTAGCTGGTGATACAGAGACGCGCTCGCCTCCGTCTGACTGTCCTGTTTATACTTCACCTGCACAGAGATGGCAGAACACAGGGAGGAAAACCAACAGAATTAAGATTTAAAGTTCAAATTAAAGTTGGCAATGAGGAAAACTGTACAAATATCCCAAGTTATATATATATATATATATATATATATATATATATACACACACACTGTACATATATACAGTATATATTTTAATTAATTGTCGCTAGGGTTGGGTACCGAAACCAGGTGCTAATATGGCAACTTTTTTTTTTGCTACAAAAGCACCATAGTCAACTTTTTCTTGTCAAAAAAGACACCAAGTGTGAACATAGCCTATCGCCGCCTTCACACTGGCAGTTGAAATCAGCTGACCGCACGGCTGGGTCCGAACCAGAAAATCATTAATTTCCTCTGACCAGCTGACACGATCCGCTCGACCCGTTCGGTCCCATGCGCCGTTAAATTTTTTGAATCTCCAGAGGAAATTAATGACTTTCTGGTTGTTTCAAAGCCGTATCGCAGCTGATTTCAACTGCCAGTGTGAAGGCGGCGATAGGCTATGTTCACACTTGGTGTCTTTTTTGACAAGAAAAAGTTGACTATGGTGCTTTTGTAGCAAAAAAAAAAGAAGAGCTGGCAGCCGAGTTAGATAAAACCAAAGCGAGCGCCCACTCGTCTCATTATAACTAGCTGTGCTGAAAATACACCACTCCTGTACCAGCACATGTCCAAACTAAATAGGCAGTTTGTGCAGCTACCTGTCGACTCCCATTGGATCCCGGTCCGAGTTTCTACGCAAGGGAAGTACGATACAGCAACAGAAATACCCACGAGCCCCCCCTTCATCCCTTCCAGCCCGCGGTGAGTACGGGATCGGATGCTGTGTGTGAACGCACCTGGCTCTGCAGCTGGGAAGCCTCTTTAGCGTGCAGAGTGTCCCGAGTCTCGGGCAGCTTCGAGTACAGACAGCTGGCCGCCTCTTTCCTGCCTGCTTCTTTATATTTGCTCTGCAAAATAAAACAAAAAATAAAAAATCTCCATCTGATGTAAACCACCGTAGCTCAGTCCTTCCAGAAAAACGCAGAGTTTTTTTGTGATTGTTGCGGGGCAAAAATTCCTTGATTATGCGGCACGTTTTCTTAAAAAATGCGATGGAATGTGCTATATGTGATATTTATGCAATTTCATGCGAACTTGCAAAAAAACTGCAGTTTGATGAAAAAGAGAAAAAAAAGTGGAGAAATGGCTGCTCTGGTGTGAAGTAAACGCAACATTTTTCAACTTTCTGCTAAGATATATTACGGGACTTTTTAGCAACGAAAATGCGGAGGTTATGAAATCATGCAAGCTCCGCATTTATTGCGCGGAAATCGCCATTTTATGCGGCGAAAGTGCAGCATATTTGAAAAAAATGCGCTTTGGCTGATTATGCGTTGAATTATGCGATCGTATAATCACGTTTTTCAGGAGGGACTGCCTGATGTAAACCACTGTAGCTGCAGGTAACAAGTCAGAGTTCCTTTGACTAAGAGAGAAGGTGTGTACTTTACAA
>NC_041352.1:25855620-25920620 GCF_004354835.1 Perca flavescens
AAATAGTCATGAAAATAAAAATGAAATGCATTGAATGAGAAGGTGTGTCCAAACTTTTGGCCTGTAGTGTATATATATAATATATCCTGATCATACTACTGTTTTTCTATGTTTTCCCTGCTTCACAAAGCTCTAAAAAGAAACAGCACCTAGACACCATCCTGCTGTCATCCTACTTCTTCATTCAAAGCAAAGAAGCATCATCAGGTCCTGTTCTATTTGATCCAAGCTGTGAAATAATCCATTAAAAGCTGTTACCTGGCTGTGGGTCTCAGCCATCTCCTTCACAAACTGAGTCTCCAGAGTCTCCGGCAGCAGAGAGAACAACGTGTTAGGCAGATCCTCTCGGTCCTTCTGGTACTTCGCCTAAACAGGAGAGAAAAGAACCACTGCAATGAAAGGATGAACCACATGGCCCTAAAATAACATCGCAATAGTTCAGGGTACAGTACATCTGCAATAATTCTCGATGATATGGAAAATACTTATACTTGTTAGTCGTTTCCACAACATACAATTGCAACAAAATATAGTTTTACATGTCAGCATAAACGTTGACAGTTTACCTTCACATATTCACATGAAAACTCAAAAAGATATTAGTTTCTTTAGTCAGTAAACAACAGTAACTCAAAGTTAGATTCAGATACTGTATCAAATATAAATAGGGCAACTAAGTGCACAGCTAAACAGTTGCTAAATTAACAGGCAATTACGTCAACAAGTGGGAATGTTGGGGATAATATCCCAATATATAATTCTTCATATCATATTGTTTTTATTAACCTGGACCCTATTTTTCTATGTTTTTGTTTAAATGACTGATGGGAACAACAATCTTTGAAATTGGTCCAGTATTTAGTGTGAACACTGTAACCGGTAGCTACAGACCAGGCTGCAATGTAACCCTACGGGGCAAATGTGCATCGTCACTTTGGTCCACTAAAAGTGCTTTTTGTTGCCGCTGACAGACTCAGATTATTATTGTTAAGTGTCTGACAACATTATGGGATGGATCCCTACAGAGATAGACCTTTAAAACCTCTTTGAGACCTTTCTGTTTAACCAGAAACAGCTCTGAAGTCGCTGGCTCTAAACCCACCAGACTCCATTTAAAAAAGCAATACTTTTAGCGTGTATAGAGCCAACATATCTTCACATGTAAATCAGTAAACTATGTGTTTATTTCAACAACAACTAGAGTTGTGATGGTTGGAGAAGTGGAAAGATGACCCAAAACGGCTTTTCATAGTTTTATTTTGTTTCTGTCGACTTTGAATGAAGTGTGTTTTACGACGCTAAAATGACTGTTTATTTACATGGAGTCTGGTGGGTTTAGCGAATGCAATTTCACGGATGTTTTTATGTTTAAAAAAAGGATTTTTCTCTTTAACAGAAAGGTCGACCTCCTTAGAAATCCTTTCCATAATGTTGTCAGACACTTAGAATATTAATCCGAGTGTGTCAGCAGCAAAACCAGCACTTTTGTGAAGGTAAATACAAGCTGGACAATTGCCCTATTAACTTATATTGTAGCTTGTTTCTCCGCTGCCGACTGCAGCGATCTCGCTTAATAATGGACCGATGTCAAAGATTGTTGTTCCCATCAGTCACTTAGACACAAACACATAGGAACATAGGGTCCCGGTTGAAAAAAAAGCTAGTTATCCTGTAAAGAAAAACATCTGAGTGTGATCACCTCGCTCTGGATCTCTGACAGCTGTTTGGCGAAAAGCATCTCTGGCGTCTCGGGGAGGAGGTGATAGAGCGAGGAGGACCCTTCTTTCTTATGTCCCTCCTTATATTTCACCTGCGTAATAAAACCAACACATCAGGAGACAGAAGACACTCAGCAGGCCGACGTTTGAGAATGAACACAAAGTGAATTTCACAAGCAAACTATTTTCATCTGCAATTTTGACAATTATTCTGAAGTTGTATGACTCCACTTCAGAAGGTTCAGACACGTGTGTTTCTCAAAAACTTTAACTTTGTGTGCACTCATTGGGGCTCAAGTTTTAAATAAAGGTCTGTTGTGTAGGACTAGATGTTATGTCCCTCAAAAATGGGATATGAAATATGAAATGAAATATTCACTTCAATTTTCAATTTGTTCAATAACGTAATGTTGGTAAATTAACGAGCAGTTTGTTGTATTTTAGCAGAATACTGAAAGCAGCAGAACTGAGAACACTTTAATATCTATTTATTTATCACATGTAATACAGTCCTTCCAGAAAAGAGTTTTTTTTGTGATTGCTGCGGGGCAAAAATCCTTGATTATGTGCCACGTTTCCTTAAAAAATGCGATGGAATATGCTATCTGATATTTATGCAATGAAATAGCGGGAACTTGCAAAAATTGCAAAAAGATATATTGTGTGACTATTTTGCAACGAAAATGCGGGGATTATGACATCATGCAAGCCCGGCATATTTTGCACGGAAATCGGCAATTTATGCGGCGAAAGTGCGGCATATTTGAAAAAATGCGGCCGCCTCGCATAAATATGCAGACTTTGGCTGATTTAGCGGTGAATTATGCGATCGCATAATCACTTTTTTTCTGGAGGGACTGGTAATATGGTTATCGCGATATTGAACAACATTATGGCATAATGTTCCTCCTATGGTGCAGCCCTGATCCAGACCAGAGGCTGCTGCAGTAAAGGGTCTGTCACCTGGCTCTGGAGCTCCGTCACCTCCTTGGCCAGCTCGGTCTGGGGGGTTTGAGGAAGGCTGGAGAACAGACTGGACGACTTCTGCACATCCTGTCTGTACTTCACCTGCAGGGACAGGGGCAGGGACAGGGACAAAATAATCAATTGTTTTTAATTCCTGAAAAAAACAAACTTTTTACTCAAACTCAAAATCTGCACAAAAATAATAGAGATGCAAAGAAATCCTACTTTCTTCTTTTCACCCATTGTTGCATGGATGTTATAAGATAGACTTTATTGTCCCCGAAGGGAAATTTAGTTTTGGACTCTGTCTGTTCCACAGATTCACAAAGACAATACAACATCCAGAAAATAAGCATCTCTCAACACATACTCTCATATACATTAGACAGGTACGTATATAGTAATACTCTCATATACATTAGACAGGTACGTATATAGTAATACTCTCATATACATTAGACAGGTACGTATATAGTAATACTCTCATATACATTAGACAGGTACGTATATAGTAATACTCTCATATACATTAGACAGGTACGTATATAGTAATACTCTCATATACATTAGACAGGTACGTATATATTGAACAACCCTGTCGGCTGCATTCTCCCCAATAAGTGGAGCACAGCCCTTGCACAAAGAGATATTGCACAACTAACATATTGCCCAACCCCAATAACCTACATATTGCACAAATGACATATAAAGAAGCCTGGACACAGATGTCCATCACCTTACGCTTTCTTTGTGTTGGCGTTCTAAACTCCGGTGGATTTATGAGGACTATGGTTAATGTTCATATGAAAATTAGGTGTGTAGAGGGGTTTTAGTACATGTAGTCTTGCATCGCCAGACCTTCCTCCACAGAGCTGCGGAGAAAGGTCTCACTAGTCCACACAGCATTCCTGGATGGGAGAAAAACGTGCTCTGGTTTATCGGCATTTCTTTAAACCAATCACAATCGTCTTGGGGGCGGGGCTAAGTGCCGGACGGAGCCACGGTGCCTCTGCAAAATAGCCTCTGGAAGGAACTTGTTTTGGTGGAACACGTGTACGTTCAGAAGTAGTTTTTAGTCGTGCGACAGAAAACTCAGATTGGACAGATAGTCTAGCTAGTTGTCTGGATTTACCCTGCAGAGATCTGAGGAGCAGTTAACCATAGTCCTCACAAATCAGCCGGAGGTTAGAACTCCAACACAGAGACAGAAGAAGGGGACGGGACATCCGGCAGCAATGAAGCAATCCCGTAAATGAAACGTCGTCGCTATATAGACAATATGGACGTAATCTAAGTTTGTGTGCCAGTTTAAGTGTGATCCGTACCTGGCTCTGGATCTGCGAGGCCTGCTTGGCGTGTTGAGTGTCCAGAGTTTCTACCATCACAGAGTACAGACAGCTGCCGGCCTCCTGCCTCCTGGACTTCTTATACTTTGTCTGAAAAAACAACAAACATTTAAAGACATTTTTACATTTCTTATTTTTTTAGTTTGAGTTCGCAGAAGGACAAAACATCCCACCTGTGTTTTTTGCTGCATCTGTTCGTGCATGAATGTGTCTTGTATAAGCCTGACAAGCCGAGACCCACATCCAGATGTTGAGGTCTGGGAACTCACCATTGGTCAGGGCTCAATCCGAGGGGCGGGATAAATGGTTGTCTGTCAAATTCCCTCTGCACGCTGTAGGACAGTGCTACAACCAACCAGACCACTACAACAAACCAGAGCAACGCTAAGCGATAGATTCAACTTTTGCCGTATCCGGTCGGCAAACCTCCGAACCCATCTTCCTTTTTTAAGAATGACTTCAGTACCGTTCTTTGTTCTTTTCTCAAAGAAAAGCTGAACTCCAAGTCTTCTAGAGATCTTCTTTGTTTTCAAGTAGCAACTCTACTGTCATTATGTTAAGCCCCGCCCACCGACTCTATACACGATGTGATTGGCCTGACTAGAGTTTGGTTTTTCCAGCTCGCAAGCCAACGGAGAGTTGCTAGACTGACCCTGGCTGTAAATGACATTTTCTGCCGCTGGGGTGGGTCTAGATTTCCCGGCTAGTCTTGTAATGCTTTTTCTCACCTCGCTCTGCAGCTCAGAGACAGTTTTGGCAAACTGAGTCTCAGCGGTCTCAGGCAGCTGAGAGTAGAAACTCTGAGAGAGTCTGTTCAGCCCTTCCTCCTTGTATTTGTTCTGTAACCAGAGACAGAAAACAGACGGATTATTAGGGCTGTCCTTGACTAAAGAAATCCTTAGTCGACTAACACTTGTATGATTTTGTCGACTAATCGATTAGTTGATTTAATTGACAGAGCTGTGAGCTTTGAGAGGTGGTTAAGACTAGAAAAGCACAATATAAATGTAGTTAATTAACCATCTGTAAAACTGAGTTTCTCCACAATTAATCCTGCAAAAGCACCACTTTAAATCTGGTGTTTACCATAAATGTGCTCAGAAGTTTCTTGGAAATGAGTAATTAAGCATGAATAAGCATAAAAAATGACTAATCGACTAAAGAAATCTTAGTCGACTAAGACCAAAACGACCGATTAGTCGACTAATCGACTAAGAGGTGGCAGCCCTACAGATTATATTCAGTAATAACACAAGGTAAACCTTAACCATAAAGAGCTCCAGTTTATGGCAAAATCTGACGCATGTTTAACCCTCCTGTTGTACAGTGGATGGTTCCCTACAACCATGACTCTTCACAAAGTAAAGTAAATGATCAGTTCACTACTTTCATTGAATTTGGGTGTTTTATTTAATTTTATAGCATTTGGAAGAAAAAGAAAACAAAAATGACAAAAATGTCAAAAGGCGCAGAAAAAGCAACAAAAATGTCAAAAAAAGACGACGAAAACCTGGAAAAGAATCAGTCGTTTGACTGGTCGTGACTGGCCCAATGCTAACCATTGGGCCACCATGCTGCAAAAATAAAATCTCTCGTTCATAATAGATTCATTCACTCATAACTAAAACACAGCAGCCAGAGTCGACTCATATACCAGTCCTTCCAGAAAAAGCTTTTTTGTGATTGTTGCGGGGCAAAAATCCTTGATTATGCGGCACGTTTTCTTAAAAAATGCGATGGAATATGCTCTATATGATATTTATACAATTTTATGCGATGAAATTGCGGGAACTTGCAAAAACTGCAGTTTGATGAAACCCCCAACACGCTGCTTTTCGATGATGTTCACGTCACGTAATTACATCACTCATAACGTTCCCATGGCAACAGGGGGAAACGGCTGCTCTTGTGTGAAGTAAACGCAACATTTTTCAACTTTCTGCTAGGATATATTATGGGACTTTTGTTGCAATGAAAATGCAGTGGATTATGAAATCATGCAAGCCCCGCATATTTTGCACGGAAATTGGCAATTTATGCGGCAAAAGTACGGCATATTTGAAAAAATGCGGACTTTCGCATAATCCTGTTTCTCTGGTGGGACTGGTATATATAAGGTTCTCCTGACAGACACGCTGCCTCTGCCACGCCACAGATTCCTGCCATCAGTTAAGACGACTGCCAGAGACGATGTTTGTTTAAATAGCACATTACGTTTGCTTTTTTTAGCTGTTGTTTAAAGTCGATCCAAATGGTTGGCTGTGAGGTTTTAATTTTTTGGCTCTTACTTGGCTTTGCATGTCGGAGAGTTCTCGGGCAAACTGGGTCTCCAGAGTGTCGGGCAGCCGGTGGTAAACTGGGCACGACAACTCCTTCTTAACAGCCTCTTTGTACAGGATCTACAACACACACACAGAGGGGACAAGACGAGGCATTCAAAGACCACTGGTAGGGTTGCATATTTTAGCACCTTGACTACAAGTTCACACGGTGGTTTCTACGCTGTTAGAGTAAACGTAAATCGTGGCAAACAATCAGAGGAATTCAGCCGTTTCTGCTTTCTGGGAGGTTGCTGCTCAGCAGATGACTCTCAGGTTTCTCGGATGTGTGTGTTACTGACGTGCGTTAGTGTGTTTATTGCACCAACGAGGGACAGGCTTTTCTTTTCTTTTTGTCACATGCGTGATGCACGTACCTGACTCTGCAGCTGCGAGGCCTCTTTAGCGTGCTGCGTCTCCAGAGTTTCAGGCAGCCGGTGATACAGAGACGTCTGCTTCCTGCCGGCCTCTTTGTATTTAGCCTGGAAGAGCAACGAGGACTCGATCACAAACCCCTCTTTCACCAACATGGGACGGGTTACTTCATTTGGTACGTGCAGCGGATTTTGAACCATTCCAGACTGGTCTCGTGAAATGGCGTAACTATGACAAGACGCATACTCACTTTTTAGCCTGTTCATAAACGCTGTTTGGCTTCCATTGACTTCCATTACCTTGCGATTGCGTGTGAATTTACACCGTAGTGCAGTGTTTCTCAGATGGGGGTACGTGTCCCCCTAGGGGTACTCTGGAGGACTTCAGGGGATACGTGACATTTTTTGCAAAACGTTTTAAGTTACAAGGCTGTAGTTGCTTCTGTCTACTGTTTTTTTTTTCAAGTTTTTTCGTAGTTTGTCACTTATTAGAATTTTTGTCACTTTTGTCACAACATTTTTGTCAATTTTGTCATATTACGATATTACGAGATCCAAAATCTAAGAGGATATCTAGTCTCATATCACGATATCGATAAATATCGATATAGTGTTGCCTTCCTTTCTGTGTTTTTATCAGTGATCTTTTTTTTTTTTTACTATTTTCGACCTATTCTTGCCTTACTTTCTTCTTTCTAGTCTTTTTCCAAGGTTTTATCGTTTTTAAAAAAATTTGCTTTTTTTTCATTAGCATTTAAATGATTTCCAGGTCCATGGCTGTTGCTTGGTAAATCTATCACAGACATCGCTGAATTCTTCCTCTTTATAGAGACTTTTTGTCTACCAAAAATGATTTGCGCTGTTTAGGCGGTACATGGCTTAAAAAAAACTGTTCAAAGGGGAAACATTGTTGAAAAAAGCTAGAGAACCTCTGATGTAGTGAGTAGTATGAAAGGCCAAAAATCTGCGTAGGGAGGTCGGGGGGTTGATGGGTCAAACAACACAGGACTTTCACCCAGGACCCCGGGGATCATGTCCCACGTGTCACGTTTCCTAAACCCAACTGTCGCTTTCTTCTCGCGATAAAACGCCAAGTGGCGTGTATGTTTACGTCCGCTGTATAAAGCGTAGACATACGCGCGGATAGCTCAAAATGCGTACAAATTACACGCCACTTGGCTTAAGAAAGTGGGCCTGTATGTTTACACAAAGTCATGATGTCATGTAGGGCTGGGCGATATGGAGAAAATCAAATATCATGATATTTTTGACCAAATACCTCGATATCGATACCGCAACGATATTGTAGTCACAAAATATTTACACAATGAGATTTTAGATCAATAATCATCAGTAATGTGGATATAATGACTAAGTGGGCAATGACATCACTTTACTGTATTGCAGCCTTTAAAACCAGGAAAAGACACTTATGTCATATTACGATATTACGGTATCCAAAATCTATGTGTCATCCCTTCTCTTTCTCTGCCCCCATTTCCTGTCTATCCACTGTCACTACAAATAATCAAAAGAAAGTGCGAAAAGACCACATGTTGGAACATTCAGTCCACAGCCTGAGCCCACCTCACTCTGCATGTCTGTCAGCTCTTTGGCGTGCTGGGTGTCGATGGTGTCGGGGAGCAGAGAGTACAGGCTGACGCTCATCTCTTTCTTACCCTCTTCTTTGTACTTGACCTTGTGATGAAAAGAAGAAAACACAACCAGAAGGAAGAGAGTAAACGCAGAGATGAGTCCTGAAATGTGTCCAGCAGGATCACAGCGAGACACAAAAAGGAAATACAAAAGCGTCTAGATCTCTGTGTATGATTCAATGTAATGCAGATTACTACAGTATTGTCATCTATTACCAAAGACATATTTGAATTACAGTCTGAACTGTGGGATGAAGCTAACTTTCCGTACCTCGCTGAGCATGTCCGTCTGCTCCCTGACAAACTGAGTGTCGATGGTTTCTGGCATCAGGTGGAACAGACTGGAGGCGTCTTCCTTGAAACTCTGCTTGTACTTTAGCTGGAGCACACAGGGTCGAAACACGCAACAATCACTTTAATTGGACTGGTTTTTACAGCCAGGTGAAGGAAATAAAAGCACAAAATACACCTTGATGGTTACTTGGACTGTATTTTCCTATGTTTTTGTGACTAAGTGACTGATGGGAACAACAATCTTTGACATTGGTCCTGTATTAAAAGTCCCATGGCATGACAATTTCCCTTTATGAGGTTTCTTAACATTAATATGCGTTCCCCCAGGACGGAGACAGCTGGACAGATGCTGGCTGTGTACTGTACCTGACTCTGCAGCTGTGAAGCCTCTTTGGCATGCTGTGTCTCCAGCGTCTCAGGTAGAGTCGAGTACAGAGAGCTCGTCGCTCCTTTCTTTCCGGCTTCTTTGTACTTCATCTAAAAACAGAAATGCAAAATGGAAAATAAACTTGTTTTGTTCAAGTCAAGTCAGCTTTATTGTCAGACGTGCTATGCATGCATGACATACGGCACAAATGAAATTTCAGTCCTCTCGGACCCCCGGTGCAAAATGCAATAAAATAAAAATGAATAAGTTTCTATAAATAGAAACTGGCTGCAAAACTTCACCTTCTGTTTTTAAAAAAAAATGTTTTTTTATCACATATATATATAATGTTTATTTGGCTTACAGTTGTCTATTTTCTAATTGTTTTATTGTTTTGTCTGGGCGTTGGGGGGGTTGGGCAATATTGTGAGCTGTTGCATGAAAAAGATAACCTGACTCCGCCAGATGGATCGCTTCGCATTTGCTCGGCATATCCATCTGGGAACTTTCCTTTGGAGAACTTTTGGGAAGGGGCGAAAATCCTGGTTATCTGATTGGATAAACCATCTGTCTATCACCACCTATAGTTGGTGATAGACAGGTGGCCAAATCAACCAATCAGATCCACGAAGCGTATGAAAATACAACCACGAGCCAGGCTAACCCTGCTGCTGCAGGCAAAGCATAGCTCGTTAGCTCAGCAAGCTAGCAACATGTCAGTAAAGGAGATTTGCTGTTTGTGTAACGAAAATGTAGGAATAAAAGGCCCCATTTCAGGTTCCAGGTCCATATTCCAAAAGAAGGATCCAAGAGAAAAAAAAGCATTAGCGAGCGGCTAAAAGAATTAGGGCTACCGCTGTCTGAAAATCCTGGTTAGCTGATCTGTCTATCACCACCTAAAACCCGCCTCAAAACCAACGCTGATTGGCCCTGTCGTTTGGCAAAGGGCTCCAAATTTTCTCTCTCTCAAGATGCCAGACTGATCTGCGAGTGGAAAACTGGAGCTCGCCAGATCAGGACGGTCTCACGAGGCTACGAAAAAGACTTTCAAACTAAAAATGTCAACAGGACTTCATTGGTGAAGCACTTCTCTCTCCTCTCACCTCGCTCTGCAGCTCAGAGACAGTTTTGGCGAAATGAGTCTCGGCGGTTTCTGGAAGCTGAGAGTAGAAGCTCTGAGGGAGGCGTCTCTTGCCGTCCTCCTTGTACTTGTGCTGGAAAAGGTGGAAACAAAGGAGAAGATCGGTTTGATTCATAAACGGGGCAGAATTAGTGGTGTAACGGACCATAGTTGATCAACGCTCATGGTTCGGAATGCATGTGAACCACGGATTGATTGCAAAGTTTAACCATAGTGTGAAATAAATATTTACTGTCGCTATTAGGGCACTTTCACATCTATAGTTTGGTGGACTCAGAGCAAATCGGGGGGTGAAGTTGCAACGTTGTTGCACTTTTCATTTGGTTTGGGTACAGTGTAAACACACGTCACGCGATCGAGGGGGTCGCTTGTTTATTGGACAGAGTACCCGAAACTCGCCGACACTTCTGGTCACAGAAATAATGGAGCAACACCAAATTGATAACGTCTCAGGATTTCTGGTTCCGCTTCAGTGAATGTGAGCAGCTGACAGACAGCGGGTGAAGGAAAGAGAGATGATGATGTCACGCGGACAACCAGCGACGTTGGGTCACAACAGGTTATGGATCTGAGAGTTATCATCCCTTAAATCTTGTATGAGTCCATAAATTGTGTGGCAAGGTTGAAGCGGCAGGCTAGTAAATGTTTTTGGTTCACTTCCTGCGTTTGGGTCTGGTCGCGTTCTCACCTGAAGTGAACTGAACTAGGGTTGCGCGATATTGCCAAAATGTTGATTATGAATATTGCAATATCAATGTTAATTTCGATATTTTTAAACACTGTCAAATTACAAAAGAAAGCGCATCAAAATAGATTCATAACAAATACAACACAAGGTTTATTTCAACTGACTGTCATATTGGACTGGTCCAACATGAATCTAGTGGCTTAGAGCCGGGTACAGACGCTGCGCACTTGGTCACTGTGCAAAAAGCAACAGACGGGACTAAATGGTGCGTTTACTGGTAAACCCTGTGGTGCATTCAAAGTTATTGTAAAGTACCCTTTTCTCATCTGTTTTTGTCGTTGAACAGCATTTTACTGGTGAAAAAATACATAATTCTTATAAGTTATTGTTGCTAAATTTTTAATAAATCATTTAAATTCCCCCCTTTTTTGATCAGGAAATGTATCCGATCCGACACTCCAAACCGTAGTCTATATCCACGACGTTCCACTTCGGTGGGGTTGCTCCGGGGCCGCTGGACATTCCACCGGATGTCCCGTCCCCTTCCTCTGTCTCTGTGTTGGGGTTCTAACCTCCGGCTGATTTGTGAGGACTATGGTTAACTGCTCCTCTGATCTCTGCAGGGTAAATCCAGACAGCTAGCTAGACTATCTGTCCATTCTGAGTTTTCTGTTGCACGACTAAAAACTACTTTTGAACGTACACATTACATGTCATTTAGCTGACGCTTTTATCCAAAGCAACTTACAATTGCTATATACTGTATTTCAGAGGTTGCACGCCTCTGGAGCAACTAGGGGTTAAGGGTCTTGGAACACATTGGTTGATGTATCGCAGTGGGAATTGAACCTGGAGCTCCCACACCAAAGGCACGTGTCATATCCACTGCGCCATCAACACCCAACACACGTCCACCAAAACAAGTTCCTTCCCGAGACAATTTTGCCTCTGCACGGCGCCTGGCCCCGCCCAAGACGATTGGTTTAAAGAAATGCCAATAAACCAGAGCATGTTTTCACCCATCCCAGGATGCTGTGTGGACTAACCAGACCTTCCTCCGCAGCGTTGAGGCAGAAGGTCTGGCAATGCGAGGTAAATCCAGACAGCTAGCTAGACTATCTGTCCAATCGCGCGACTAAAACAACCTTTGAACGTGATTGTGATCGGTTTAAAGAAATAAACCAGAGCACGTTTTACTCCCATCCAGGAATAGTGTGCAGACTAGCCAGACCTTCCTCCGCAGCGTTGTGGTGGAAGGTCTGGCAACGCGAGACTACAAAAACGTGATCCGATCCGAACTGTGAGTTTTGTGATCAGTTGCACCCCGAGGCAGAACTGTCACAGAGAAAAAAAATGTAGCAGCAATCAATCTGTGGATCTACGCCTGGTCACAATGAGACCCTAAATAACCGACAAATTGTTAATGGGTCTTCTCTAAAGCACACTGGGAACACACTCTGATTCCTCTTTGATCCTTTTTCCCCTGATGAGTGTCTGAGGCATAAAAACATCAGAGCGCGTTGGATAATGGGGTCGCGATTATTTATAACTAATCAAACAGTTCTTTTTAAGGACGCATCAGTGCTCATTTGAAGCACATCCAGGATCCCTCCCGCACACTGGAAAGCTCATGTTTATTTAATCACGCTCCAAAAAATGTTTGAAGAGACACTTCATGATCAGGGGCGGAGCCAACATTCGGGGCTCAGCTTACACCTAGGAGTGGGCTACTGCAGCAACATGCACTATTTTTCAAATTATTTGATAAAAGAATGCCTAAAAATCTGTTAGGGAAAACGTGGTAGTTGTAACATTCTATTTTTTAGGTTGTTTTTAAAGCGCCCATATTATGCTCATTTTCAGGTTCATAATTGTAATTTGAGATTGTACCAGAATAGGTTTACATGGTTTAATTTTCCAAAAACACCATATTTTTGTTGTACTGCACATTGCTGCAGCTCCTCTTTTCACCCTGTGTTCAGGTCTCTGTTTTAGCTACAGAGTGAGAACTCTTAACTTCTGTAACATTTCTGTTGTCAGTCGCACATGCTCAGTAGCTAGGTAAGACTACATGCTCAGTAGCTAGGTAAGACTACATGCTCAGTAGCTAGGTAAGGACTACATTCTCAGTAGCTAGGTAAGGACTACATGCTCAGTAACTAGGTAAGGACTACATGCTCAGTAGCTAGGTAAGACTACATGCTCAGTAGCTAGGTAAGGACTACATTCTCAGTAGCTAGGTAAGACTACATGCTCAGTAGCTAGGTAAGGACTACATGCTCAGTAACTAGGTAAGGACTACATTCTCAGTAGCTAGGTAAGACTACATGCTCAGTAACTAGGTAAGGACTACATGTTCAGTAGCTAGGTAAGGACTACATTCTCAGTAGCTAGGTAAGGACTACATGCTCAGTAACTAGGTAAGGACTACATGCTCAGTAGCTAGGTAAGGACTACATGCTCAGTAGTTAGGTAAGGACTACATGTTCAGTAGCTAGGTAAGACTACATGCTCAGTAGCTAGGTAAGACTACATGCTCAGTAGCTAGGTAAGACTACATGCTCAGTAGCTAGGTAAGGACTACATGCTCAGTAGCTAGGTAAGACTACATGCTCAGTAGTTAGGTAAGGACTACATGTTCAGTAGCTAGGTAAGGACTACATGCTCAGTAACTAGGTAAGGACTACATGCTCAGTAACTAGGTAAGGACTACATTCTCAGTAGCTAGGTAAGACTACATGCTCAGTAGCTAGGTAAGGACTACATGCTCAGTAGCTAGGTAAGGACTACATGCTCAGTAGCTAGGTAAGGACTACATGCTCAGTAGCTAGGTAAGGACTACATGCTCAGTAGCTAGGTAAGGACTACATGCTCAGTAGCTAGGTAAGACTACATGCTCAGTAGCTAGGTAAGGACTACATGCTCAGTAACTAGGTAAGGACTACATGAGCTAGCTAGGTAAGGACTACATGCTCAGTAACTAGGTAAGGACTACATGAGCTAGCTAGGTAAGGACTACATGCTCAGTAGCTAGGTAAGGACTACATGAGCTAGCTAGGTAAGGACTACATGCTCAGTAGCTAGGTAAGGACTACATGCTCAGTAGCTAGGTAAGGACTACATGCTCAGTAGCTAGGTAAGGACTACATGAGCTAGCTAGCTGTTTCTCCAACTTCAGTCAGTAAAAGGCAGGATTAGCCGGGAGACTTCTTCTAAACGAGGACACATTTCACACTTTGCGTGGAATACCTGCAGAACAGGGACATGGAAGTAGTTCTATACAATTTATTATGTAGATTAGGGTGAACTTGTGTGTGTTGTAGCAGTGTTTTTATTTTAAAACCATGCTTATGTTTTATGTTTTAAATAATAAATTGTATGCTGCAGTCAGGTTATGAAAATAGGAATGGAATCTAGAATGACAAGCCTACTAAGGTAAAAACAGCTTGATATTTATCTCCCCCTCTCTTCCTGTTTCTTGCAGATAGATTAGGTTAAAACCAACTATTAACATATGAAGAGAAACGTCTCTTTGAGTCTCAAGTCTGGGTTAGAACAAAGGAAATGCAAACTTTGTAAACTTGAATATAATCAGCACTACATGATAATCAACCTTAGTCTGTGACCTGGGGTAAACCTAAAATCAGAGGTGTGTCCTTAATCAGAGACCCACAATTCCACAGGAATATAATTCAGAAACCGAGGTGATTTTAGGACTTCAGCTGTGTGACCCCGCAAGGGGAAGCTGCTGGAGTCCGCTGTTTACAGTGTATTTGTTTTGTCATGTCACATGGCTGCTAACTGTGACCCGACAGGGGAAGCATGTTTTGCAGTCTGCTGCTGGCAGTGTTTTATGTTTTATGTTTGATTGTGTTTTGACTGTCGTTTTCATCGTGTTGTTTTATTAAACCTTTTGCTTAACTTTCAATTCGACCCCAGCCTCTCCTCCTTCCTCCAGAAATCAGAACGAACACGTCTTTTAGACATTTCTTAACAAAAGCCGTGCAGAGTCTGACCAGCTCACCAGGAGACTGAAGACAGGACACATTCAGAAACCGTATCTCACTCAGAACACCATGGATGGTTTTTTTTTCCAAGTTTGTATGCGTGTGGAAGCACCAGAGACACAAAATAACACCCCAAATCCCAGAAAAAGGGATTTTTTTTTAATAATATGGGCACTTTAACGTTTGTTTTTCTTGTCGCTTTTTGGTGTTGAGGCATGCTCCATTTTCGGCAGCTTTATGCACTATTTTTCAAATATCGTGTCTGTGTTTTTATTCACCTCGCTCTGCATGTCGGTCATCTCCCTGGCGAAGCTGGTCTCCGACGTGTCGGACAGAGTGGAGTACAGGGAGCTGGACATCTCCTTCTTCCCGCCTTCTTTGTATTTGATCTGGGGGAATATCAGCAACAACAAGCAGAGGAGGAGGGATGACATTATGTCCAACCGTTGTGTTGCATTTTGCCGGTATGCTCGGATCTAAACGAGACTCTTTTTATTTATCGACTCTTACGTCACTGAGCAGCTGGGCAGCTTCCTTGGCGTGCTGCGTCTCCATGGTGTGAGGCAGGACGGAGTACAGAGACGTCTTCTCCTCTTTCTTACCCGCCTCCTTGTACTTGGTCTGCAGGGTGACATGCACACATGTTGGCTTCAAATAAGTGAGATCACAATGTAGCTCAGAACAGACGTTAATAGGGCCTGGGTACCGCCGCTGATTTCCTGAATCCATTCGATTTCGATTCAGTGTCGATTTGCGATATTTCATTTGAAAAGACTATTTTTGCTTGTGAAAAATTTAACAAGTTTCCGTCTAACCTGGTGCATCATTAAAAGTATCAATGTTGACATTACGAATTGGCCCCCAAGCAGTTATATTAATGTACTTTTTTTATGTTCTTTTTATTTAACATGAACACACAATAAAGTGCGGCTTTACAGACTCTACAGCCATTGAATGTTGAGTGACATTTCATTCAGATATCTGGAGTAGAAAAAAAAAAAAATCGCCACACGTGAGACGCAATCCCGGCTCTCCTGGGTGAATTGAAAAATTGCGTTGATAAAAACGCTAAAAAGCGATTCTGTGTCTTGATAACACGCCAAAATGGCATACGAATTGGAGTGTCATACATAGGCCACTTCATGAGATCAGTCTGCTTCGTTTGTGCCTTCCTGCCTTCCTCAGGACACCTTATGTTTTAAGTCTTTTGTTTAATAAAATTTCCTCTACTCTGCATTTTTGGGTCCAAGCCTTGCATTCCTGACAGTCTTGTTCTCATTGTCCCTGGTATTTTTTATTTATATCTTTAATTTTGAACATGTAAATGAAATAAAACATCTGAAAACAGTTAAAAAATAAAACTCCATAATTTCCCGTACTTAAAGACCTCTATTTACACATTCAAAAAGGAGTAGGAAGAAGTAAAACTTATGTACTCCTACCCTTTTATACGCTTTCTTTCCTATTAAATGAGTTAGCTACAAAACAATAAGTCAAAAGAGATAATAAATCTGTAATTAATGAAAATATATATTCAGAATATTCACTTTCATATATTTTACCCATACACAACAATAATTATACACATACTACAAATTGTTCAATGTAAGCCCAGGTTATTAATTTATTGCACTGTGTTTATCTGTACCTCTGGAATATCATTTCTTTGAACATCTTTTTGAATTGGAGTATGTTTACAAATTATGGTACAAATTGGTGCAAATTATTACAAATTGAATATTTAAAACGGTGTGCTGTACCTGGCTCTGCAGGTCAGACAGCTGTTTGGCCAGCTGTGTCTCCGTGGTCTCTGGGAGCTGGTGGTACAAACTGCTCTGGTTCTTCTGCTTCACACCTTCTTTATACTTCAGCTGCAGGAGAGCCAAAAACAAACCGATCCAAACTTCACATTTCATTCGGTTATTGTAGGAGCTTTTGTATTATTTACTATACATATCAACACCATCGGGCTGCACAATAGATAGTTTTTTCTAGGGCTGTGCTCGACTAACACTCATTCAATTGTACCGACTAATCGATTAGTTGATTTAATCGACAGATCTGTAAATCTGAGTTTCTCCGCAAAGAGTTATGCAAAAGCACCACTTTAATTCTTGTGTTTATCAGAGATGTGCTTGTATGTTCTTGGAAATAAGTTATTCAGCATGAAAAAAGAATCAAACATGACTAATGGACTAAAGAGATCTAAGTTGACTAAGACCAAAACGACCGATTAGTCGATTAATCGACTAAGAGGGAGCAGCCCTACTAATTTTGACAAACACCAAGATAAGACAAGCTCTCCAGTGCTTTGTTTTTTCAAAACTGAATTATAATATTGTGCAAAAATAAATGCTTCAAGTTTTATTTTCATTCATTTATTTCACTAAAATGCATTCTTAAAGTACAAATCCAGCGCTAAATAACGCTAGTCGTCGGGGCAGAGGGTAAAGTAAAAAGAAATCTCTATTTCTATACCTCTAACAAGGCTCAAAATATCACCACACTTCCACATTAGCATTGATAACTTTGTAAGTTTGTTGTTGTTAGTTTCATCGTCATTGTGATATTAACTGGCGCAATAAACACATCCCGAAAGGCTGCGACATCTAAAAACACTCAAGAGATTGTTTGTGTTAGTTGTCAGTAGAAAACTGCACTTTGAAATGCAACTCATTCTCTTTTTTTAAGTGCTGCCTTTTATGTTCAATTCAATTTTTCAATTTGTTCAATAACAGAAATTTGGGAATGATTTCCTTTCCTTTGTTTTTAATTCAACAAGCACTTTGTTGTGTTGTAGCAGAATACGGAAAGCAGCAGAACTGAGAACACTATAATTTTTTATCGCAAGTTATATCATTATCACGGTATTCAACACTGTTATACCATATCCCGCCACGGCCACGCCCTATGACGAAAAGTTTTTCTTTTAACAACTTTTCATCTTTAACGTCTTAAGATGACACAGACCGAGTTTGAAGTTGATCGGATGAAATCTCTAGGAGGAGTTCGTTAAAGTACGACATGTGGAAATGGCCAAAATCGCACTAATTTCGAACTTTGAAATCAAAATGGCGGACTTCCTGTTGGGTTTAGGGTATGGCTCTAATGAAGTTTTTTGTACATCTTGACATGTTACATATGTGTACCAAGTTTCGTGAGTCTACGTTAAACGCACTGCAGGGGCTCAATTTTCTTAACTTTCTAGGCGGCGCTAGCGAGCTATTTTTGTGCGCCTATTCCCGAAACCCTTAAAATACGTAAATTTTCACCAGACTTGATGCGGCCGCCAAATTTGGTGAGTTTTTGAATATATTAAGCCCCTCAAAAAGCCAATTCATTTGACGGGAAAATAACGACGCTTATCAGTTCAATTTTCTAAGCACAAACGGAAATTTGGAAAAACTGAAAAATGGGTTCAAATATCCATTTTTTTCCCACCATGACAAATTAAAAAATTGGATCTTTAACCTGTTTTTCCAATTTTCTGTTTTTATTCAGAGGATCAGAAATTTAGAAAATTACAAAATTGCGTCTGGGCTCCAATTATTCAATACTGCCGTGGTATTCTCTTCCTCTACTTTGTGGAATATGAAGGTCATTAACTTCATATGGACCAAAAAATAAATAAAAACTGATAGACTTTGGGGTCAGAGGTGCTTGCAACTGATGGTTTCGAGTGCGGGGGGGCGTAGCTAGGCGGAACAAGGAAATGAGAGAATATCATTGCAGTATTGAATAATTGGAGCCCAGACGCAATTTTGTAATTTTCTAAATTTCTGATCCTCTGAATAAAAACAGAAAATTGGAAAAACAATTTAAAGATCCATTTTTTTATTTGTTAAGGTGGAAAAAAATGAGAAATTGGATATTTGAACCCATTTTTCTGTTTTTACAAATGTCCGTTTGTGCTTAGAAAATTGAACTGATAACAATAATACAATACAAAACAATACAATAATTCCTTCAGTTTCAATAGGGCCTTCGCCGCTGTCGGGCCCTAATAATAAAGCAGTCCTGTTGAGACATGAGACAACAAGACTCCTTAAGGAATATGTCACATCAGGACAGAAGCTACTGAGAAAGGAAACAGAAGTACGTTGTGTGAATACCTCACTCTGCAGGTTGGAGGCCTCTTTAGCGTGCTGGGTGTCGATGGTCTCAGGCAGCAGAGAGTACAGGTTGATGCTCATCTCCTTCTTACCGTCCTCTTTATACTTCACCTGCAATTAACACAAATGGAACACAAATTAAGAAACACAAAATATATTCCATCTTTAATAAAACGTAGAAGTTATGATCTCCGTGTACTTCATTTATGCTGCTGTGTTTAAAAAGTTAAGATTCCTGCAGAAAGTTTTAAAAATAGATGTTAGAAATTGAGGTTTTAATGTTAAAAACATTGATCCCTTTAGTAGTTAAACCAGCGATGTGTAATGCTTTGAAATAGAATTTTAACACATTCAAAATAGACATTTTTATGCACTTTAAAAATTGCTATTTTAACACATAGAAATTGCTGTTTTTAACATGTTAAATGTACGTTTTAAGACGCGAAAAAATCTGTTTTAATACCTCAAAAATAGATATAAAAAAGAAAATCCCAAGGCATTATAATATGCTGTTTGATGGGTTAAAAGTTGCTGTTTTAACCTTTATACTTCACCTGGAATTATACAATAATAATGCGGGGGGGGCACGCTGAAGACAAATCATATTCCACCATCAATAAAACGTAGAGTGTGGGATCTCAGCATACTGAAAAACATTGGCGATTTTTAGACCGTTGGGTCAAGCCCCCCCCCTAAATTTTAAGCAGCAATCGCACTCGGATGCGCACCAAAAGCGGACCGAACAAGCGTACCGAGACCTGCTTGACGAGGTGGCGTTCTGGTACACTTCCATCTTCTCCGTGTGAAGCCAAACCCACCCAAAAGGGGAAACTGCTCCAGGTTTACAAACTCCAGACTTTCTGCAGGCTTCACCGAGTCAAATTTAAGACTTTTTAAGACCTAAAGATCATTATGAATGAAATTCAAGACCTATATCACAACATCGACTAAGCCCTTAATTCAGTTTTTTTAAGCCAAATATCACTTAACTTGCACTTCCCCAATAGCCTCGTGGGACTGTCCTGATCTGGCGAGCTCCAGTTCTCCTCTCCCAGATCAGTCTGGCATCTCGAGATAGAGAACATTTTGAGATGTTCGCCAAACGACCGACCAATCAGCGTTGGTTTTGAGGCGAGTTTAGGTGTGACGCAACGAGAAGCGACTGTTCAGTCTAAACAACGCGGCAGCTTCCACGGATGAGATGAACGTAGCTATCGCAGCAAGTTTTATCTGAATTAGAAAGTTTTCCTTCATTGAAAGAAGAGCAAAAAACGGCACTGGAGGCTTTTCTCTGAAGAAAAGATGTTTTTGCTCTTCTCCCGACTGGTTTCGGCAAGAGTTTGATCTGATTGGTTGATTTGGCCCCGTCTATCACCAACATAGGTGGTGATAGACAGATGGTTTATCCAATCAGCTAACCAGGATTTTCGCCCCTTTCCCAAAAGTTCTCCAACGGAAAGTTCCCCGATGGATATGCCGAGCAAATGGGAAGCGATCCATCTGGCGGAGTCAGGTTACTTCCCCAAAGCTTAAGAATAAAATCGGTTTTATTTCTGTGGTACAATCCGAAAGAGACTCGCACCAACAACACGAAAGGTGATTGGCTGCAATATAAGTTAGTCTCATTTGTAGTGGTAATACAGCGAATTATATCTGGACTTGCGACAGAACTACCTGGGAATAGAAAAAGAGCCTTGGAGGTAGAGTTGCATAGACGTAGGAAATTAACCTCGAGAGATGTTGACCTAGAAAACAACTGAACTCATCAGCTGATTCGGACCAGAGCGAGCAAACTATAGGCGTGATAAATGTCTTCTCCGTCCTGCTGGCTGTTACCTCGCTGAGGAGCTCGGAGACTTCCTTAGCGTGGGCCGTCTCTAACGTCTCCGGCAGCAGGTGGAACAGGCTGGAGGAAGCACCTTCCTTCAGAGCCGACTTGTACTTGAGCTGAACACATACAGCAGCAGAGACAATTAGCAATATACCATCTGTAAAAAGACACACACAGGGATGGTTGCGGGGTTTTCACTACCGTTCTGAGGTCTAGGTGCAGCACCCAGAACGTTTTGGGCAGCCCCTAAATGAACGTAATGTGTAGTAATGTGTCTGTGTCCGAACCGGCAGCGACACCACTGTCACACTAAATGCTTGCTAGTGGGAAATGGTTGGGTCTTTTTGAATTATAGATGTGGTCTAGACCTATTCTATCTGTAAAGTGTCCTGAGATAACTGTAGCTGATTTGATACCATAAATAAAATTAAATTAAAATCCATGTGAGAATCAAAACTAACGCTGACTGCAGTTGAACTTCTTAAAAAGGTGCCCTGCCATACAAAACCATTGTTACTCGCATTTTTGGAAATCTGTACGGTCCATATGTGTGTGTGTGTGTGTGTGTGTGTGTGTGTGTATGTGGTGAATGTGAAAATGAACTGCTACCTCCTCTGTCAGCTCTAGCCACTCAACAGAAATAAGAGGAGAAATCAGACCAATCACAAAAGCTGGTCAGTCTGACATCATGGTGCCTGAGCTCATTACTATTCATGAGCTCGCCCAGTTGGGCTCTGTAAAGGATCTTGACAGCCAGGCTCTCATTGGCTAGCTGTTAGCCAATCAGATTCAAACAGCTTAGCTTGTTGAATATTAATGAGACCTGGCAGAAATCGAGCCGAGTCTTCCTGCAGGATTTCTATACCGCACTAGAATGGCTTGAAACAAGGTAACAAAGGCGTTTTATCCACAAAAAATGTTACAGAGTCCATGGTAGAACTTCAGCCATTACCCCAAAGTCATGAAATACGTGTGGCAGGGCACCTTTAAGCATGTTATGTCTTCAAGCTAGTAGAGTGTTATTTATGTATTATCTGCTTTAGCTTTTCCAACGTTTTAGACACAGATATGGTGATAACAGTCCTAAATTATTTGGAAAAACTTAACGTTTACTTAAACCCCCCGCCAAATACAAGTAGCAAAGTAAATGAACTGTATAGCACTTTTCTAGTCTTAACGACTACTGAAAGCACTTTTACATAGCACAGGAACCATTTACACACATTCATACACTGGTGGTGCAGCATTGGGAGCAATTCGGGGTTCAGTGTCTTGCCCAAGGACTCTTCAACATGGGACTGCTGGGGTAAGGGATCGAACAACCAACCTTATGATTGGTAGGCGACCGCTTTACCACCTGAGCCACAGCCACCCTTCCAAAAACCTTGGGAAGTTGTTACCTGACTCTGCAGCTCCGAAGCCTCTTTGGCGTGCAGCGTGTCCAGAGTCTCCGGCAGAGTGGAATACAGAGGGCTGGACGCGTCTTTCTTCCCCCGTTTGTACTTCATCTGAAATTCGTTCAATCGAAGGATACTTTGTTGGAAACGTCAGACACAGCTGGCACCGGAGAGCTGCAAAACATGTAATCACGGTACAGCAACGCACACGCGAGTGCGTGTTCATTCATTTCCATTCTATGTGAGCGAAGCGGCGAAGAAAGCATTATATTCCGGTGGCAAAGCAAATTGGCATCGAGGTTAACTTTGGAGGCCCCCCTCCTAAGATTATTTCCTGGCTTCTCTGCCATGCTTCCTCGGTGGGACGGACTGAAGTCTGATTTATGGGTGTGCGGAGGCTCCACGCAGAGCTTTCGCTTCCGTAGTCTACGTAAGAGCCCTGAAGTTTACCCTGAAGTGTGTGTGTCGATCTCTTTAAGAGAATAACAGTGCCGGTGTGTGTGTGTGTATGGTGTTTTAAGCCCCCAACCTCGACTTCAAGGCACCTAACCCTAACCTTAACACTAACCATTGCCGAATCCTAGTGCCTTCCAGGCAGCGCTGCATGGAAGACAACGTTGGGGGCTTAAAACAAGCAATGGTTATGGTTATGGTTAAGGTTAGGTGCCTTGAAGTCAACAGTCGCAGCGCTGCCTGAAAGGAGACGTTGGGGGCTTAAAACACCATTGAGCGCGTGTGTGTGTGTGTGTGTGTGTGTGGTAGAGTGAGTGGTAGAGTGATGGTGATCATCTTCAGAGTGAGTAGTGACTCTAGAGTCATAGTGAGAGGAACAAAGTGTCTCCCCTGTTCTTTCTGACAACGGGTGGGAAATCTGTAGCCGGAGAAGTTACCCCTCTCCTTGATTTCATGTTGTTTATGGAGAAGGAGAACCCGGAAACGAGTGAAAAAGGGAAATGCAACGCTACCAAGCCACGGCAGAGCAGACGAGAGGCGCACACGTCAGGATACGGCGCAGGGTCGGTGTCTCCCCGTCCATACGTGTCAGTGCCACGGTGTCGATTTAACGCAGAAGCATAAATCCCGCTCAAGTCCTCTCAAAGCTAGAAGAAAACACTGGGGAAGACTTCCTCACCTCGCTTTGCAGCTCCGAAACAGTCTTAGCCAACTGGGTCTCGGCGGTCTCTGGGAGCTGACTGTAGACGCTCTGAGAAAGGCTCTTCATCCCACTCTCCTTGTACTTAGTCTGTAAAAAGACAGAAACCCCTAAAATATTAAGAGTTACGAGACAAGATGAACAGGAACTTGGCTCAGTGATACTGCTGCAGAAGGAACAGGCTGCGACAGAGGTTTGGGGGGTATGTGTATATGTAACTAAGTACATTTACTCAAGTTTTACTTAAAGGGATACGCCACCGTTTGTTGAAATAGGGCTTATCACAGGCTACCCTGGCTGTAGATAGGTGGGCCTAACATTTTTTGTGCATGCATTGTTTTAGTTCTAGTTAGCTTAGCGTAGTGAATGGATTCCTATGTTGCCGGTTAGCATGTTGTGAGTAAAAGTGAGCCAACAAAAGACACCAAAAAAATCAACCTAATTACTTGCACTGAGACAAAAAATGTGTTGGCCCACCTACCTACAGCCAGGGGAGAAGATAAGAACTATTTCAACAAACGGTGGCATTTTCCTTTAAGTTAAAGATCTGAATACTTCTTCTGCCGCTGGTTTCTCGGTACAAATAAAGGCACTTTGCATCTACATATCAACAATTAACCTCTTTGTCTATCCAAGCTAACACTGTTGCTCTTTCTATTTATCTGTCTCCTTTGTGTTTGGTCTTTGTGTATCTTTTTATAGCTTCCTCTTCATCGTCCTGTGTTTGATGAACTGGTCTTTGTGTCCGTGCTGACGGCGAGCCAGGCCTCATTAGTGACCGTTTCTCTGCAACCTCGTTAAAATGCAAATTAAAAAGGCGGCGACGCAGATAACCTCTTTGATCCTTTTTCTGATTATAATCTCGCTGGCGAGGACCGACTCTTGATGAAAAACCATCCGATATAATGAGCCGATAATGCAGCGTTCTGCAGAACACCTTCCTGCTCTGCACCTTCAACACATCTTGTTTCATCTCACGTGTGTCCAACTCAAGGCCCGCGGGCCAAATCCGGCCCTTCGCAGACATTGTTCAGGCCCACATTTAAGTCAAGGTTTCAGTTAAAGGTGCAGTAGGTAAGCCTTATAAAACTAACTTTCTGTCATATTTGCTGAAAGTGACCCTATGTTCCAGTAGAACTACATGAATTATGTAATATAAAATAAATCCAGCTCCTCTGGCACCACCTACAGCCTGTAGTGAGATTTGCAATCCACCTCTCCCTGTTCAGATGCACCAATCAGGGCCAGGGGCGGTGTCTAATTGCATGTCAATCACTGCTAATGCATAATGCATTCATTCTCCCTTGTGGGGGAGGGGCTTAGGAGACAGTTTTGGCCTAGAAAGGGGGAGAGGGACTGAGAAAGTGTCGATGTTCACATTTTTTGGCTAAGTCCTGGATCTTCACAATCCTACCTACGGCACCTTTAAGGTTCCCAATAAATTTTGGCCCACCTTTTCTGAAGTTTTTGTCACTTTTTCCGATGCTTTTCCGACTTTTCTCGATGTTTTCATTGCTTTTTTTTTTTTTTTTTAAACCTTTTTGGCGCTTTTTTCAATGATGGCTAAGGAAATTTGTTGCTAACTTTTTTAGAGCTTTATGTCGACCAAACTGTAAGTGAGAAGACTACATGAGACATGCAATATTACAGTCAAAGATATTTGACATTGCTCATTTAAAGGAACACGCCCACTTATTGGGACTTTGTCTTATTCCCCGTATCCCCCCAGAGTTAGATAGAAGTCCATACATACCCTTCTCACCTCCGTGCGTGGGAACTATATTCACAGAAGGCGAAGCACTGCTACTTGGGCAGAGTGATTAGCGCAACACCTTAAAAGCACCGTAGTTACTCTCTGCTCCTCACCACGGGCTTCTCAGGTGCTGCGAGCAAATCACTCCGCCCAAGTAGCAGAAGTAACAGGGGGCTATTTTAATTCCATGAAATAACTGGCCTTTAAAAATAAACATCTGCCTGCCTCTATGGGAATTTAACATAGGGGTGGACTGACTTTAGTTGCCAGCGGTTTAGACATTAATGGCTGTGTGTTGAGTTATTTTGAGGGGACAGCACATTTACACTGTTATACAAGCTGTACACTTAATACTTTAGATTGTAGCAAAGTGTACTTTCTTCAGTGTTGTCCCATTAAAAGATATAATGAAATATTTACTAAAATGTAAGGGGTGTACTCACTTTTGTGAGATACTGTATATTTCTATACTGTCTTTTGAATAAAATGTCTGTACACTTGCCTAGTCTCAAATCTATGAATAAAATAACAAAATAAAAGTCTATAAATCACCTCCATAAATCCATCTCCTGTCATCATTCTGTACATTGCGCACAGTACAGTCTGTCACATCTCATCTCAGTTAATCCCAGGTAAGTCTCTGTTTCTCTGCCTCACAGTAACAAAGTGTGATGTCCACTACGCACCAGATGTGCTGTTGACATTTTGGATCAGAGAAAACTCCGTCAGATCTGTACCTCGCTCTGCATCTCACTCATCTCTCTGGCGAAGCTGGTTTCGGATGTATCGGGCAGAGTGGAGTAGAGGGAGCTGGAGCGCTCCTTCTTCCCGCTCTCCTTGTATTTAATCTGGGGAAAAATGGAAAGAGAGAATCAGGGCGGTTTGATTCACCCTCTGGGCCCTATTTTAACGATCTAAGCGAACGGTGTGAAGCGCCTGGTGCAGGTGTGTTTAGGGCGTGTCCAAATCCACTTTTGATAGTTTGACGGCGGTAAAAAAGGGTCTGTGCGCCGGGCGCCTGGTCCTAAAGGGTTGTTCTTAGTGTCCTCATTAATCAGAGGTGTGTTTTGGGCGTAACATGCAATCAACCAATCAGAGATCATCTCCCATTTCCTTTAAAAGCCAGGCGCGTTTGGACCTTGGAGCATTTCTGTTATGATGGAGGATTTGCACCCTAATATTTGTATTTGTAATCTTCTGCATGTGTGTGTGCTGTTGTGTGTCTGTGTGTGTTTGCGCGCGCTGTAGGAGCATTTGCAACGCTCTGTTAAAATAACAATGAAATGCTGCGTTATTGACCTTAGACCAGATTTTTGTTGGTCAATGGTGCCATCACTTCCTGCTGCCTCAAGATAGCAATACTCCCAGAATGCACCTGAACACACCTCCCTGTAAGACCAGCACGCCCAGAATGCACCTGAACACACCTCCCTGTAAGACCAGCACGCCCAGAATGCACCTGAACACACCTCCCTGTAAGACCAGCACGCCCAGAATGCACCTGAACACACCTCCCTGCAAGACCAGCACGCCCAGAATGCACCTGAACACACCTCCCTGTAAGACCAGCACGCCCATGGGCGCACAGATGGGCGCAGGTGCATTTAAACGACGTGGGCGCTGGACGGGAAATCGACAACTGCGTCGGTCTTAAACTAGCAAAGACACTTGCGTTGGGCTGTGGGCTGCCCGGGTGTGAGATAGGGCCCGTGGTGTCCACAGCATTTAATCAACATGCTCCGTACCTCACTGAGTAGCTCGCCGCTCTCTTTGGCGTGTTGTGTCTCCAGGGTTTCAGGCAGAACAGAGTACAGGCAGGTGTTCACTTCCGTCTTCCCCGCTTCTTTATACTTTGCCTGCAGACATCGCAAAAACAAATATCACATTTTATTTTTCCTGCTACCTCCAGTGGTACCTGTTTGTTTCCAGAGTTTCTGCAGCATTCACCAAGTTAAAGATTTTTTTTTTCGAGACCTTTTTAATGCCACATAGAATCTTATGTTGAATGAAATGTGTTTTTTACAAACCTAATATTGGTTATATGTTTAAAAATGGTGGATTGGAATTTGTTACTGTATGTATGTGCAATGCACTCAGCACTTTGTTTTTTTATCCTGGGTTTCTGCAGGTTTCAACGCATCAAATGTAAGCCTTTTTAAGACGTTTTAAGACCTTTATGAATTCAATTTAAGACCTATAATCATGACATGAAAGTCAAACGAAATGCAGAGTCACAAAAGTACTTGAAAAGTCAATCAAATTGTTAAAATTGAATAAAAGCGACAGAGCAATAATGATCTGTACATATACAGCGAATTCTATTAGGACGGGCGAAAGAACTACACCACAGAATTAAAAAAAAACATTTCAGTGAGCATTAGAGGTAGAGTTACATGGACGTAGGAGAATTTAAGACCTACAACACAATACTTATACCGTTATTGTACTTTATCGTCTTTATTCAGTTCATATTTCAAATAATTTTCTTGTTGTACATTTTCCCATTTGCTAGTGCTGGGTGATAATTCATCTTTCAATGGAATCATATCGTGATGAAATCATCTATATCGAGATATCGTGATACATAAGTACGTTGTCTAAATAGATAATAACGAGCACACACTAACTCAATCTTTAAGAAAATCTGTTGTGAAACATTTTGAAGAATTGCACATTTCTTTTAACCCTCCTGTTGTCCTTGAGGCACATTTGACCCACTTCCACAAAATTTCTTTAGAAGAATAAGAATTTGGGGTTTCTTTCAACCAGATTGTCAAAACAAATAACGTGCATGGTTCCATAAAACGCTCTTAAGAAGTAAAATTAATGAATGAAACTTTCATCTTATTCAATTTCATAGCATTTTAAAAAAAAATTACAAAAAAACGTTGAAAAAAGTGACTAAAATGTTGGAAAAAAGCTTAAAAAAAAAAAAAAAAAAAAAAGGGACAAAACAACAAAAACATCCAAAAAAAGTGACAAAAGAAGAAAAAAAAATTGTTTAAAACATTGGAAATAGTTACATAGATGTCGGGAAAAGCTTAAAAAATGTTTGGACGAGGACATAACAAGTTTGGAAAAAGAACAATAACATGTTGAAAAAAAAGTTTACATTTGGACCCAGAAAACCAAAAGTTACCGTAAAGGTCAACGGGAAGACCACACGTGTTTTAACATCACAGTATTTTTGTGCACGCATGTAAACATAGTCAGTATACAGCTGGAAACTAACGATTTCACTTGAAACAGTTTACCACATTATGGATGATGATTATTTATCTATAAATATATATTTTGTGGTGTGGAGGTTTAGTCCTCGAGGCAGAAGGTCCAGGGTTCTCCCCTTCAATATCTCAGCCGTCCTATCCATTAAAGGTCGGAATGCACAACATTTTTTATCTAAATATATATATATATATATATATATATATATATATATATATATATATATATATATATATATTTTGTGAAAGCACCGATTGTCAACCCTTAAATATCGTCGCAATATTGATCTTGATGTAATTGGTCCAGAATATTGTGATATCTCATTTTCTCAATATGGCCCAACCCGACCACATCATGCCTTTTTATTTGTGCTCCCTCTGTCACTGATGACTGGCAGTTAAGTGTATGAATATGTTTCGGTGGACAGTAGAAACTGAATTAACCTTCAGGGATAAATTAATCTGTACATTTCAAAAGCAGCGGGTATGATATGGATGATATGGAACGCCCTCTCTCTGAAAACAGAGCCAAGAGAAGCTGCACAAGTCTAGTTTTCCACTTGAATCATGCGGAAAGGTTGACGCCCAAAATAAACTGCCTACCCCAGCTTTAAACATACTTCACACGATTTAAGATGATTTTTTTGGGGGGCATTTTAGGCCTTTAGTTTTATAAGACAGTGGGGAGAGAGAGGGGGGGGATTTTAGGCTACGTTCAGACTGCAGGCAAAAGTGGCCCAAATCAGATTTTTTTGGGGGTGAAGTGACCAGGTCAGACTTCTTCAGAAGCGAACTCAAACCTTTAGACCACTCCCATATGTGGTCCTGAATCAGACCCAGGTCTGATTGTTTTAAACGCAGCCGCAGTGTGAACAACCGAGGCGCATTTGATGCGACTTTTACATCAATCTACATCGATGTTTGTCCCAATTGTGCTCCGGTGGGAGTTAGCCCGAGACACAGACGGTAACATTAAAAACTGGACTAGGTCTACAACATGGAGAACAGTGATGGAGCAAGTAACTGGAGGGAGAGGGAGCTGTTAGACCTCATTAGTGTTATGCTACTTAATGTTACGGCTGCCATTACACAAACATATTGAAATAAAAGTGAAACTTCCTCCATAACCTCCCTAACTTTAGTGGAACAGCGTGCTGCGTCTGATGTCACTGTTATTGGTCTTTTGGGCATGCGGGTCAGTTCGAAACCGCAAACAGTTCACACTGGAATCAGATATAGGACACATTTTAACAGGTGATGTGAACAGCCAAATAAATCTGAATTGAGCATTAAGAATTGTGGTGTGAACGTAGCCTTAGACCCTTTTTTATGTGTGGTCAAGCCGTGTCACATTCTCATTAGGCCCCCTGCTTCACACATACACCTAACTGTCTCAGCATCGTGGCTAAAAAAGGAGCCAAAGTTGCTTTCTCCGTAAAAGTTTGCTCCGGCATTTTGATTCCCTGCAGCACTCACTACAGTCAGCTGATCAAGAGATGAATATTAAACATTCAAGATAAGTTTTAAAATCCATAATTCAAGCACTCTGGGTAAAAACTGGCAACATGCTATTTTCCTTTGGTGGCATTACTTTCCAACTCACTGGTGTTCTCTGCCACCGTGGCGACTCCAGTAGAGTAGAAACCAATCCAGAACATTAATGCCAAATATTAGAAGACATAAATAATAGGGCTACGATATGAGGAAAATATCCAATTGTGATTATTTGGACTGATATTATAGGAAACCTGTAGGCCGGGACGTCTCTGCAGCACCACAACACTTCATTCAGATCAGTTTGACACATATTTTGCCTTTAACAAATACTGCATCGTCCCTGTGATTTGGATATTGCACTAGTCCATATTAGGATTTCGATAAAACTGCAATTAATTGTGTAAAGCCGTAATATATATATGAATCTCAAAGTCAACTGTCTAAATATATTTGAAGCCAGAACAGTTTGAGAGACTCACACTTGACTTTAACCCTTGTGTTTGTCTTCCCGTCGCCAATGCAACTTTTAGTTTTTCTACGCCTTTCCTGACGTTTTTGTCACTTTTTCCGACGTTTTCGTTGAGTTTTTGCATTTTTTTGAAAACTTTTTGTTGCTTTTTTCAACGTTGTTTCTTTTCTCCAAATGCTATAAAAATTTTAGAAAACACCCAAATCCAATGAGAACAGTGAACTGACCATTTATTTTACTTGTAAAGAGCGTTGTATGGAACCACCCACGTTATTTTTTTTGACAATTTGGTTGAAAGAAATCCAAATTTCTGATATGGAAACTTTGAAAATGGGTCATATTTGGCAACAGGAGGGTTCAACAAGTTGTCCAGCCATGTTTGATGAGCAGACGTGTGTCCCGGCGTGTGCTGTACCTGGCTCTGCAGGTCAGACAGCTGTTTGGCCAGCTGTGTCTCCGTGGTCTCTGGGAGCTGGTGGTACAAACTGCTCTGGTTCTTCTGCTTCACGCCTTCTTTATACTTCAGCTGCAGGAGACACCAGCGGATCCACGTTACCTCGTTGTCCAATAACGACAGAATTACCCTGTTTTGTCA
Source organism: Perca flavescens (assembly GCF_004354835.1). Classification (NCBI taxonomy): domain Eukaryota; kingdom Metazoa; phylum Chordata; class Actinopteri; order Perciformes; family Percidae; genus Perca; species Perca flavescens. The sequence continues at coordinate 25,886,526 of NC_041352.1, forward strand.
TTCATACATTTTTTAACATCATTTATTCATGACTAACGTAGGCTACAGGCCACTTGGAAGTTGGAACATAAAGAAATAGAGTAAGTCCTCCAGAGGCCAGCCTCTGCTTCACCTCCTCAGCATCCATCTTGGCGCTAATCGAAACGCATCACCTGACCGCTCATTTACCGCGCAACCTGGAGCGCAAACCCGAGCCCGTGTAACATGATAGAAATGAAGACCGAACCCAATGGGTCAGCTCTAGTCAGGATGTTCTGACAAAAAGTAATCCTAGAGTTAGTGGAGCGCTAGTCCATGTCTATATAACTCTGGTGGATTTGTGAGGACTCTGGTTAACTGCTCCTCAGATCTCTGCAGGGTAAATCCAGACAGTTAGCTAGACTATCTGTCCAATCGGAGCTTTCTGTTGCACGACTAAAAACTACTTTTGAACGAACACATGTTCCACCAAAACAAGTTCCTTCCCGAGACTATTTACCGTGGCTCCGTCTGGCTCTTAGCACCGCGCCCCAAGACGACTGTGATCGGTTTAAAGAAATGCCGATAACCCTGGGCACGTTTTTCACCCATCTCAGAATGCTGTGTGGACTGGCCAGACCTTCCTCCGCAGTGTTGTGGAGGAAGGTCTGGCAATGCGAGACAAAGTACGTTGTGTGAATACCTCACTCTGCAGGTTGGAGGCCTCTTTAGCGTGCTGGGTGTCGATGGTCTCAGGCAGCAGAGAGTACAGGTTGATGCTCATCTCCTTCTTACCGTCCTCTTTATACTTCACCTGCAATTATACAATAATAAGAGGTTATTAATAAGAGAAGTTGAAGACAAATTAAGAAACACAAAATATATTCCATCTTTAATAAAACATAGAAGTTATGATCTCAGTGTACTTCATTTATGCTGCTGTGTTTAAAAAGTTAAGATTCCTGCAGAAGGTTTTAAAAATAGACGTTTTAACGTTAAAACATTGATCCTTTTAGTAGTTAAACCAGCGATGTGTAATGCTTTAAAATGGACATTTCAACAAATTCAAAATAGCACTATAAATCAGCAATTTAGCGAGATAAAAATTGCTATTTTCACGCATTAGAAATTGCTGTTTTAACACGTTAAAATGTAAGTTTTAATGCGTGAAAAAAATTCTGTTTTAATGCCTCAAAACTAGATTTAAAAAAGAAAATCCCAAGGCATTATAATTTCCTGTTTGACGGGTTCAAAGTTAGCGCTTCAACCTGTTAGATCTTAACGTGGTGATGATCAAAAAGCTCATTTCATCGCCGTGTTCTAATGTTGGTGACCACACATGAACTCACGTCGCAGCTACAGCAACAGTCGCCTCGGTTCGTCCCAAATCTTGATGGATTTATCAAACCTCTTCAGTATTATTGTCTCTGTGGTTATTATAGTTACTGTACCTCACTGAGCAGCTCGGACACTTCCTTGGCGTGAGCCGTCTCCAAAGTCTCCGGGAGAAGAGAGAACAAACACGAGGTCACGCCCTTCTTACCCGCTTCCTTGTACCGCATCTGAAAATAAAAACACACTTTAATGGAGGTAGGTTTTTAAAGCATGGTAATCAGGTAAAAGCGATTCATTAAGGCTTTCTGTATTACTGTTAGGCGATGTTCACACTTTACAACGTTACACTCCTGCGGAGTAAACCGAGTTTTCCAAAAAGTTGTGAGCAGTTTTTAAAAAGCCACCAACGACTTCTTTTTTTGCAGCTCAGAGCGTCTTTTTTTAAGAGGAATAAAGTTAAACTTTTCTGAAAAAAAACAAAAAAAACTGCCATACGTCAACCACAGTGACAAGCGGAGTAGCTGGACCTGTCGTTTCCATAACAACGAGCGAAAATGTAGTCGGAGCACAGCGAGTTATATGATATGACCGGGTGCTCCGTGTAAAGGGAACTCACTTAGTTTTATCTAATGTTGCACATCTCTCTCTCTCTCTCTCTCTGTTCTTTCTCTAGCTCGCTCCACCACTTTGTTATATGTAACGTTCCACATAGCGCTCTAGGATTTTCTAGCAGTAAGTTAATGTAGACTTTATTAATCCCACACTGGGGATATTCCTGTTCTACAGCAGCTCGAAAGAAAAAGAAAATTTACACACATCAGAATAACCCTAATACGCATGAAAAGACAAAAGGAGAAAAAAATATACAGAAAGTATTATAAGAAATAGAAAAATTTGAATTAGTTACAATAATAATAGTAAGTTTGTAGTTTTACTACACAAGTGCCCCTAGTCAACTTTTTCTTGTCATAAAAGATGCCAAGTGGGATCATGGCCTAACGCTACAGTCACATTAGCTACAGAAGAGAGCGCCGTGCACTCGCTTGATGGGCGCTCCTGGGCGTGCCCAGCCTCCCCCTGGTTGCTTGGCAACAGTAAACAGAAATTCTCCGGTGCTACCTTCAAGCGCGTCTTAAAAGCTACTTCGGAGGTATTGTTAAGTCACAGGAACGATGTTTCTGGATTTAAAAGTATTTATTTCTCGATAAAAGTAACAAAATATATGAGATAAAATGCCAAAACATATCAGATGTATACAGAAATACGATGTCCTGAAGCGTTTTCCGCCTGGTGAGATCGTCCTGATCTGGCGAGCTCCAGTTCTCTCCTCCCACATCAGTCTGGCATCTTGAGGTAGAGAATATTTGGAGCTGTTCGCCAAACGACCGACCAATCAGCGTTGGTTTTGAGGTGGGTTTAGGTGGTGATAGACAGATGGTTTATCCAATCAGCTAACCAGGATTTTCAGACAGCGGTAGCCCTAATTCTGTTAGCTGCTCGCTAATGCTTTTTTCCTCTTGGATCCTTCTTTTGGAATATGGACCTGGAACCTGAAATGGGGCTTTTTTTATTCCTAAATTCTCGTTACACAAACGGAAAATCTCCTTTACCGACATGTTGCTAGCTTGCTGAGCTAACGAGCTATGCTTTGCCTGCAGCAGCAGCAGGGGTAGCCTGGCTTGTGGTTGTATTTTCATACGCTTCGATGATCTGATTGGTTGATTTGGCCATCTGTCTATCACCAACATATAGGTGGTGATAGACAGATGGTTCATCCAATCAGCTAACCAGGATTTTCGCCCCTTCCCAAAAGTTCTCCAACGGAAAGTTCCCAGATGGATATGCCGAGCTAATGCGAAGCGATCCATCTGGTGGAGTCAGGTTACCGCTGACATACGTCACGCTACCTTCACTACGATTGGCTGTCGCTTTGTCGCACAGCGCTCAGCATTTGCATAAAATAGCCTTCTGGTCTATTTCGGCCCTGCCTTGCTCGCCTTGTCGCTGGCAAACGGGCGCTCCCATTAAAAAATGAATGGTAGCCTGTCGCCTTGTCTCGGTCTCTTGTAGCTAGGGTGACTGTAGGGGTGACTCTCACCTCGCTCTGCAGCTCGCCGACACTTTTAGCCAACTGGGTCTCGGCGGTCTCCGGGAGCTGAGAGTAGAAACTCTGGGAGAGTCTCCTCCTGCTGCCGTCCCTGTACTTACTCTGGGAAAAGGACAACAGATACAATCAGGGTTCAAAATTTACTTTTTTGCCCACCACCCAAATGGCTAGTGAATGTTACCAGCCACTCAATAGATTACCATTGTTTTTTTGGGCTAATGAGTAAAGCAAATCTACCAGGCACTTGCATATTTTACCAGCATTTGGCTAGCAGATGGTGCTAATTTTGAACCTGAGATACAATGTGCTATTTTACGTTTTGTGGTCTAAATTATGAATTGCTTCCTGGAAAAACTAATTTCGGGCACAGTTTGTGTTCAGACCAAATGGATTAAACTAAACAAGTAAATGTATGATGAGATAAGTCAAAGTATGATGAAATGATTTTTGATAAGTTGTTGGATGAGTGTGCAGTGTGCTCTACTGTACCTCGCTCTGCATCTCAGTCATCTCTCTGGCAAACTGGAGCTCTGTGGTGTCGGGCAGCTGAGAGTACAGAGAGGACGGAGCTCCTTTAACCAGCAAATGAGGCCGATAATTCACCTGAGAGAGAGAGACAGAGAGAGAAAGACAGACAGACAGGTGTAGACAGACAGAGAGAGAGAGAGAGAGAGAGAGAGAGAGAGACAGACAGACAGAGACAGAGAGAGATCGAAAGACGAATGCAATAGTGTCGCTACTGCCGGTATCCTCGCTTGATATTACAGGTCAAGTTTGTCCAGATTAGAGTAAGACCCCATTTCCCATAAACCCTGTGGCTCCCATGGAATTTATTGTTGTGTGTGCGCGTGTGTGTGTGTGTGTGTGTGTACCTCACTCTGCAGCTGGGACATCTCCAGAGCGTGCTGTATTTCTGGAGTGTCGGGGAGTTGAGAATAGAGAGAGATGGAGGCCTTCCTCTTCCCGTCTTCTTTGTACTTTTTCTGAAACCGAGTGGGATCAAATCAGATCCTCTCCTCCACGTCAGCTCCACCAGTTTTCAAAAAGTCTTCAGCTCACTTTGAGGAACTTGTACTTTACGTGAGTATTTCCCTTTTGTGCTACTTTCTACTTTCAGAGGTAAATACTGTACCTTTTACTCCACTACATTTGTCTGACAGCTTCAGTTACTTTTCAGATATACAGTTTTTCCTCCCCTTCCTGTCCAGATGTGTTGATGTTGAATGTTTGGGATAAACTGAAGGATGAAGTCTTCCTTTGTGTGTTGAGAAGATTCTCCTCCATCTCAAGCTAAAATGCATCCTCACAAAGCTGAAAACGGGGCTGTTTTTGTGTGAGATTTTGAGATTTTGCTTTGCACTTTGACTGAAGTAAAGGATCTGAATACTTCTTGCTGTGTTCATGACACAAGTACAGTAGTACTGTTTGTACATAACGTAGTGCTGTAGTCTTGAGTTCTCCCGAGAGCTAAAGTTGAAATGAGATTTCAGGTTTTTTTGCTTTCTGTGTTTAATTCATTCCCAGTCGGATGCCTCTCAGCCAAATGTCCAGCTTGATAAAACCTGCAGACTGCTGCATAACATAGTGTGTGTGTGTGTGCATGTATGTTAATGCCCAGACTGGAGTTCACTGATGAAATATGTTGAAACACAGCTGATGTGTATATATATATATATATATCTTGTTGGAGTACCTCGCTCTGAAACTGGTGGACGGCTTTGGCCAGCTGCGTCTCGCTGGTTTCAGGAAGCTGAGAGTACAAACTGCTGCTTCTCTCCTTCTTCCCTTCCTCCTTGTACTTGTTCTGAGGAGCAGACGACAACATTCAAAGATCTGAACACAGAACACAGACACATCCATACATCTAACCCGTCCCTGCCATACTTTATTTAAAGGTCCCGTATCCCCAGTGTTGTGCCTGAACGCCTTCGTTTAACGATAGTTCATGAACTCGTTCATGAACTCGTTGATATTTTGGGGCGATCAATCCATCTTTCATATATTCATCCTGTCATCTATTTTTCGGTCCATCTATCTTCATAGCCCATCCATCCATCCATCCATTCATCCTTCCCTCCCTCCATCCAGTCTGACCTCACTCAGTATCTCCGTCAGCTCTTTGACAAACTGGGTCTCGGTGGTTTCCGGCAGAAGAGAATAAAGAGACGAGGAAATCTCCGTCTTCACGTTTCCTTTGTATTTGATCTGAAACCCAAACAGACACAACGCTGTCAGCGCTACAGTCATCTTTTATCATCACGATCGCCGACTTTAAAGCGCCCATATTCTGCTCATTTTCAGGATCATAATTGTATTTTGAGGTTGTACCAGAATAGGTTTACATGGTTTAATTTTCAAAAAACACCATATTTTTTGTTGTACTGCACATTGCTGCAGCTCCTTTTTTTCACCCTGTGTTCAGGTCTCTGTTATAGCTACAGAGTGAGAACTCTCTTCTTCTGTACTACCTTTTATTGCACTCGCACATGCTCAGTATCTCAGATGTGGATCATGTCAGCTAGCTCCATAGACAGTAAAAGAAAGGCTGTTTCTCCAACTTCAGTCAGTTCCAAGGCAGGATCAGCTGGGAGACTTCTTCTAAACCAGGGCGCACATGGAAGTAGTTCTTTTGGAGATTAGGGTGAACTAGTGTGTGTTGTAGCAGTGCTTTGCTATCAAGAATGAGGTAGCATGCTAGCGTTAGCCGCTAGCATGCTAACGGTTGCAGTTAGCCAGCTCATCTCGGTTAGTGACGTAGAAAGCCGTGCAGATTTTGACCAGCTCACCCAGAGAATGAAGGCAGGACACATTCAGAAACCGTATCTCACTCAGAACACCACGGATGGAAGTTTGTGTGCGTGTGGAAGCACCAGAGACACAAAATAACACCCCAAATCACAGAAAAAAGGGAATTTTTCATGATATGGGCACTTTAAAACCAAGAAATTCACACAATCATTAAAGGTGCACTATGAGTTCCTGCATGGTCGTTCCAAGCAAATTTCAAACAAAACAGAGCCAGCTCGCCCCTCCCCCCATGTTTTCCGTAACTGTCATGACTAACGGACTAACTGTCACTATCGCCCACCCCCTCCCCCAACCATCTTGTCGGTGATTGGCTGGAGTGGTTTGTTGTATTTTGGTGCACAGCCTGTGCCCCTAGTGTTTGTTTGACGTTTACGAGCCCTGTGTTGTCTCTCAAGACCGGGCTTTTTCACGGTGTGTTCAGGGGCCAGACAGCTAGCGGATCAAGGAGAGATGCCTACAAAAATGAAATTGCGCTGAAACCATGCAGGAACTCATAGTGCACCTTTAAAGGAACAGTATGTAGCTAGAGATGACTAAAAACTCTTGGCTGTGTTAACGCCATCGTCCGAGCTTTTTACCTTCGCCAAGGAAGTCCTGTTCTCAGATCAGTTTGTCTGTTTGTCAGCCACATTACGAAAAAACTACTGGCCAGATTTTCGTGAAACTGGTGGAAGGGTGTAGCATGAGGGAAGAACCTGTTACATTTTAGAGCGGATCTGAATAGCTCAGACTGCGAGATAGGACACTTGTGCTGCTTTCATGCGGTGTCGGAATAATCAAAAAGGAAATGAGTTGCCGATCCTCTTCCATAGCTCAGCTGATCTGTTTCCTAAATACTGGAGTCAGCTATCGACGCGTTGCCTCAACGCTCTGAGCGACGAAACACACACAGCTTCCGATTTTTTTCTACATTACGACTTAAAGATGAACAGACAGAGGAACAACTTGGGAAACGGAAAACACTCAGGAACACTTTTTCACTTCTACTTTTTTTATTTTATATTTTTCGGATTGGTTTTGTCTCACTTTTGCACTATTCAGAATGTATTATTGTATTGTATTTATTTTATATTTTTACACTTATTGCACCGTGGGTCGGAAGAGACATGCATTTTCGATTCCTCTGGATGCCTGGCACATCATTTGAGAGAACTGACAAAGAAGTTGACTCGACTTGACTTGAATGCACCGTTGGAGGTCTGTGCTCTCCAAGAACCATTTTTAGTTTTCATAGTTTTATCTATTTTTCTTAGGCTGACAAGCCAGAGCCACATCCAGATGTTGGGTCCGGGAACTAACCATTGTCAGGGCTCAATCCGCAACAAAGAAGGTAGCAGAGCTAGTTTGATAGATTAAAGTTTTGCCGTATCTGGTCGGCAAAACTCCAAACACATCTTCCTTGTTCAAGAATGACTTCTGTGCCTTTCTTTGTTCTTTTCTCAAGGAAAAGCTGAACTCCAAGTCTTTCCAGAAGACCGCCCACCGACTCTATACACAATGTGATTGGCCTGACCAAAATGTGGTTTTTCCAGCTTGCAAGCCAACGGAGAGCAAAATAAATTTGCTGCCACTAGGGTGCGTCTAGATTTCTAGGCTATATTTTTCCCTGCGATGCTTTGAAATGTCTTTAATCTAGGGTACGCTGCTGGCCTTTGTGGAGTAATTGTGCCGATGATCTTGGTCCGTGCTTAACATGTCGACCACCTGTTGGCGGTGTTTGAAGTGTAAGCACCTCGCTCTGCAGCTCTGAAGCCTCTCTGGCGTGCTGGGTCTCGGGGGTCTCCGCCAGGACCGAGTACAGAGACATGGACGCCTCCTTCCTTCCCTCCTCTTTGTACTTCGACTGAAACACATTTCAGATAAAAATGATCAGGATGGTGGATCTATAGGAGCGTGAGGGTGTGTGTCTATGTGTGCTCTTGTACTTCTATTTTTGTGATGACCGATATCTCGACCCCGAGAGTGAAAACTTTATTTATTTTGAAAATGTGGATGTTTGCTAGGCTCCTCGTTTCTTCAAAAGGCTGGTAGATGTTTAACGTTTGGTTTTCAGGTTAATGCATTACATCAAGTTATTCAAAGTATATAAGAACTGTGCGTGTGTCTCTGTGCGTGTGTGTTTGTGCGTGTGTGTCTGTGCGTGTGTGCATGCATGCGTGTTTGTGTGTGCGTGTGTGTTTGTGCATGTGTGTCTGTGTGTGCGTGAGTGTTTGTGAGTGTGTGTGTGTGTGCGTGCGTTTGTGCGTGTGTGTCTGTGCGTGCGTGCATGTGTGTCTGTGCGTGCGTGCGTGTCTGAGTGCATGCGTGTGTGTTTGTGTATGTGAACGTGTTTGTGTGTGTGTGTGTGTGTGTGTGTGTTTGTGTGTGTGTGTTTGTGCGTGTGTGTGATTGTGCGTGTGTGTGCGTGATTGTGTGTATGCATGTGTGTGTGTGTCTGTGTTTGTGCGTGTGTTCATGCATGCATGTTTGTGTCTGTGCGTGTGTACGTGTTTGTGCGTGTGTGCATGCATGCATGCATGTTTGTGTGTGTGTGTGTTTGTGCGTGTGTGTCTGTGCGTGCGTGTGTTTGTGCATGTTTGTGTGTTTGTGCGTGTGTGTGTGATTGTGCGTGTGTGTTTGTGTGTGTTTGTGTGTGTGCATACATGCATGTTTGTGTGTGTTTGTCTGTGCGTGTGTTTTTGTGCATGTGTGTTTGTGCATATGTGTGTGTGTGTGTTTGTGCGTGTGTGTTTGTGCGTGTGTGTCTGTGCGTGCGTGCATGCGTTTGTGTGAGTGTTTGTGTGTGTGTGTGTGTGTGTACACCTCAGATATCACAGCGCTGATATTCTTGGAGTGGATGAGTTCGGCTCCAGGAACAAACAGACTCTGACCCTTCATCTTCTCAAGGTCCTCCTTATACTTCACCTGCAGGGAGGAGGAGACATGAGTGTGTGTGTGTGTGTGTGTGTGTGTGTGTGTGTGTGTGTGTGTGTGTGTGTGTGTGTGTGTGTGTGTGTGTGTGTGAGTGTGCGCTTGTTGATTAATCTGCCATTTGTCCGCGTCTTAAAGGTGCTCTAAGCAATGTCGGGTGACGTCACTTCTTGTTGACGTTCAAAGTATTTTTAAACAAAACAAGGCCAGCTCGCCCCTCCCTTCTCCTCATCCCGTACCCTCCCCCTCCCTTCCTCACACTAACCCCCCAACCCATCCCCAAAATCCTTCTTGTCGGTTATTGGCTAGAACATGGGAAGATTTGTTATGTTTGGTGGTGCAGGTTGGCACAGTTTGTTGATGTTGGTGTTTATGGAGCCTGGGCTGTCTACAGAGACCATATTTTTTACAGTGTGTTCAGGAGACAGGCAGCTAGCAGATAGTGAGGAGATGTTTTTTACAGTGTATTCAGAAGCCAGGCAGCTAGCACAGTGGTTCCCAACCTTTTTTCCTTGGCGCCCCCCCTACTCATGTCTAATAAAAGCTGAGCCCCCCGCCCCCACCCAAAACCGAAGTTGAGGTAACTCTCGAGATAGAGCCTTACTTTCTTTTTTAGTTATCAGCACTGTTATGTTTCTCCGCCATGTTTCATTCATAAAATAGTGATGCCGTGGCGGCAGGAAAAACGAGGATACAACAAAATATATAGTTTTCATACAGACTTTTGTATACATTGTATATTCTAGTGTATTATCATAATTTGTTTAACATGTGCAAATTTCTTTTTTTTTTACCTCAACCTCAAACCAGATAAAGATCTTTGCCGCCCCCCCTGAGGGTGCCCGGACCCCAGGTTGGGAACCACTGAGCTAGCAGATAGTGAGGAGATGTTTTTTACAGTGTATTCAGGAGACAGGCAGCTAGCAGACAGTGAGGAGATGTTTTTTACAGTGTATTCAGGAGACAGGCAGCTAGCAGATAGTGAGGAGATGTTTGCTGTATGTGACAAAAAATGTAGCCTAAAAAACGTGTGACATCGCTTAGAGCGCCTTTAAATATATACATAAATGAACTGTCCAACGCCAAGCCAAAGGACGACAGGTAAGCCTAGTCTCTCGTTTCATATGCACGGGCTGACCAAACTCTGGAAGGAGTTTTTCCCAGAGTTGTGGTTCTGCCGTGAGACTTTATGTTGCATGAAAGGCTGAACTCCTGCTGCCCTGTTTCCCCCATCCCCAAGAGGAATGTTGCGTTAGCTGTTCTGCAGAGTTTTAGTCCCTCGGTCTGTGTGCAGCATCAATAAATAATTTTTTTTTTTAAATCTACTGCGTCATCTAAAAAAACATTTCAAACCTGTGCAAATACCAAGAGCGTTCACACAAAGAAACTGTTAAAACAATTTAAAAAATAAAAACTAGCCTGAACGTAGTTGCATTTTACATTAATTCAAGTCTCTTTGCAGACAAACAATTGATTAAAAATGATGATTATGTTTAAATCAAAACACAACGCATTAAATACGTTATATAGTGACAATGATCAGCCTCAGGTACAGTTTGAATACCATAAAAAACTTTTCATTGTTCACTGTCTTCAGACATTTGTCATACTCTGAAACTAAGCTTGAAAAAAAAGATAATTTAAATAATTAATATTGCATAAAAATGTATAAAAGAGAGTGAGAAGAAGTAAAAACTTGTTGTACATTTTGCTTGCTGGCTCAACATGTAGTGCAGCATTTTACAGGAACGACAACAAGCACAGCGCTGATAGACTTCATTTCAAATGTGTGCCACAGTTTTAATGTTTGGCTGCGTCTGATTGGACGTTTTGGTCAAAACAACAGACCGGCAGATTTTCTGGGGAGACCCAGGAGAGAAAAATGGAATTAATCCACAGATGACAAGCTGTCTGCTGCCGCAATTTGTGAGCAGAAACCAGACTGGGTGTAAATGATGTGATATTGTCCTGGAAGCTGCGCTGTAGTACTTGAGTCCAGAATCTGGAGTCCAGACATTTTTCAATTGCAGTGTTTCCTCTAGGGCACCTCCCTAGGGAGGTGTTCCAGGCACGTTCAGCTGGGAGGAGGCCTTGTGGAGGACCCAGGACTGGGAACACCTCGGGATCCCCCAGTCAGGGCTGGTCAATGTGGCTCTGGGAAAGGGAAGTTGATTTGGTAGTGGCGGCCCGCCACGGCATAATTTCTGCCGCCACGGTATCAGAAATAGGGCAGACGCACAATGTAGTCGCGGTTGCCTTTTAAAATTATCCTGCTGACATAATAATCAGTAGTTGTTATTCGGACAGACCTGCCCCCACTGGTAAAAAAAACAAACCTAAAGGAAACACTGTATTCTTGTATTGGACTCGTTGGTTTTTGCACGTGGACTTGCCAAATATTGTAGTTGGTCTCAAACGAGTCCAGCAATATATGCTTTTTTTTAAAAATAACTTCCTCCCTTAAAGGTCCCATGACATGGTGCTCTTTGGATGCTTTTATATACTGTAGACCTTAGTGGTCCCCTAATACTGTATCTAAAGTCTCTTTTATATAGGCCTTAGTGGTCCCCTAATACTGTATCTGAAGTCTCTTTTATATAGACCTTAGTGGTCCCCTAATACTGTATCTGAAGTCTCTTTTATATAGACCTTAGTGGTCCCCTAATACTGTATCTGAAGTCTCTTTTATATAGACCTTAGTGGTCCCCTAATACTGTATCTGAAGTCTCTGTTATATAGACCTTAGTGGCCCCCTAATACTGTATCTGAAGTCTCTGTTATATAGACCTTAGTGGTCCCCTAATACTGTATCTGAAGTCTCTGTTATATAGACCTTAGTGGTCCCCTAATACTGTATCTGAAGTCTCTGTTATATAGACCTTAGTGGCCCCCTAATACTGTATCTGAAGTCTCTGTTATATAGACCTTAGTGGTCCCCTAATACTGTATCTGAAGTCTCTGTTATATAGACCTTAGTGGCCCCCTAATACTGTATCTGAAGTCTCTGTTATATAGACCTTAGTGGTCCCCTAATACTGTATCTGAAGTCTCTTTTATATAGACCTTAGTGGTCCCCTAATACTGTATCTGAAGTCTCTTTTATATAGACCTTAGTGGTCCCCTAATACTGTATCTGAAGTCTCTTTTATATAGACCTTAGTGGTCCCCTAATACTGTATCTGAAGTCTCTTTTATATAGACCTTAGTGGTCCCCTAATACTGTATCTGAAGTCTCTTTTATATAGACCTTAGTGGCCCCCTAATACTGTATCTGAAGTCTCTTTTATATAGACCTTATAAGGTGGAGGGTGGGGGTGTGGTCTTGACCAACTGCCACTTTGCCACTACCGCTCGTTTGAAAGCCATGATGTCTCTCTCTCTCTCATGGGTGGGCCAAATTCTCTGGGTGGGCAAACAAGAGAAAGGGGAGGTAACCTTGCTACTTATGACCTCATAAGGAGAAGATTCCTGATTGGTCCATCTGAGCTTTCATTTTCTCAAAGACAGAGCAGGCTACCCAGGGCTCGGTTTACACCTATCACCATTTCTAGCCATTGGGGGACCATAGGCAGGCTGGGGGAACTCATATTAATGTTAAAAAACGTGAATGGTGAAAAGTGAAATTTTGATGCCATAGGACCTTTAAAATGATAATTCTTAAAATAAAAGAGATACTGTGTCTTGCATCACATAAATGATGAACAGGTAAGTGAGTGGTCTTTCTTCTTCCTTGGTCTTGACTGTGTCTCATTTGGACTCGGTTGAACAATTAAATTAATCCCAACCTTTTTTTTTTTTTTTTGATTATTTTTTGGGCTTTTCCACCTTTATTTGACAGGTCAGCTAGGTGAGAAAGGGGAGAGAGAGGGGGAAGACATGCAGGAATCGTCACAGGTCGGATTCAAACCCTGGGCCTCTGCGTCGAGGCATAAACCTCTCAGTATATGTGTGCCTGCTCCACCCACTGAGCCAACCCGGCCACATCCTCACAACCTTCTCAATTGATTAATCGGTTTGAGTTGATGCATTCTCTGTCAGCTTGTTAAATGTGAATATTGTTCTAGTGTCTTCTCTCCTCTGGGACAGTAAACTGAATATCCTTGAGTTGTGGACAAAACCAGACATTAGAGGACATTAAATTGGGGCTTTTTGGGAAACACTGATCCACATTTTTCCCCATTTTCTAACATTTTATAGAAAAGAATCCACAGATCACTATGAAGACTATGAAGATAACAGTTAGTTTTAGCCCTAGCTGTCATATGCTAAAGCTCTCGCTCTTTCCATTCAGGCTGCCACGAGCACAACTTTGAAGGGGTGTACGTCTCCATGGTAACGGCAACATCTCCAAACCGGCTTTAGGACTGAGGCGAGTGCAGAGCTGCACCAGTAAGACCAGGATGGTTTCATCCCGCCTAAGGACCAGGAGATGCTGCCGAGTAGAACCACAGTCCTGAGATCTCTGAGGGTTAGACTTGCACAGACAGACAGACAGACAGACAGACAGACAGACAGACAGACAGACAGAAAGGCAGGCAGGCAGGCAGGCAGGCAGGCAGGCAGGCAGGCACACAGACAGATGTTGTCTTTGAGGGTTAAACTTTTAAAATCATCCTGCATGTCATGATTAATAAAAATGCCAGACAGACAGACAGACAGACAGACAGACAGACAGGCAGGCAGGCAGACAGACACAAACAGATGGGCAGACAGACAGACAGACAGGACGACACAGACAGGCAGAAAGACAGACAGGCAGGCAGGCAGGCAGGCAGACAGACAGACAGACAGGCAGGCAGGCAGACAGACAGACAGGCAGGCAGGCAGGCAGGAATGACAGACAGACAGACAGGCAGGCAGGCAGACAGAGACACAAACAGAAAGGCAGGCAGGCAGACAGACAGACAGACTGACAGAGACACAAACAGACAGACAGACAGACAGCCAGACTGAGATACAAACAGACAGACATACAGACAGGAAGGCAGGCAGACAGACAGACAGACAGACAGACAGGCAGGCAGACAGACAGGCAGGCAGCAGCTGGAGGAAGCAGAAGATTTTATAAAGTAGGTTGACTTGCTTCAGCGTAGCTGATGAGTCATTCTGCCGAGCACCAGGGAATCGATATCTCACCCTCCCACATCCTACAACAGTGTTCACCCTCATTCACCCATTTACTGACACATGTAGGCTGTAAACTGCTACTGCACAAGTCAGAAAGAGGCTTTTGCCCCCCCCTTTGAGTGTACATGAATCAAGGGCCAGTCATCTGGCATGGTTACCAATGGCAACCCTGCGTTCAGTTCCTATCATAATCAAGGGAGGAAGATGATGACGAAGTGTTGAAGAGTTCACAGCCAGAAATATTGCTATTCATGAGTTGAAAACTGCAGCAGACTCAGATATCTGGGTCAGTATCGCACGGGTGAATACTGCGGTAACTTTGAACCGAGTGTTATCTCACTGTTGGATTATCTCAGGTTTTACCTTCAAACTGTCAAACTGTAGGTGTGACAGAGCCCCACAATCCCAAACAGTGGATGGACTTATGTGGCATCTTTAGTAGCGACGGTGTGATGACGTGTTGGAGAGGAATCCGCTTGACACTGTTCTTGCTTATTAAACTTATTACATCAAGTTTTCAGCATCAATTACAAGCCCTGCAGAAGCTCGGAGAGTTATGAGGCCCAAAGTACACTCTGAAGTTCTGCTGTTGAGACATAGTATATATCCTATGGTTGGTGTAACATAAGAAGTGGTGATGTGTGAGTAGATGATAGGAGCAGGGAACAACCAATCGGTAACCTACACATGGAATAGCCCCAACAGAGTCACCCCCATTTAGGGGAGCCCCTCTGGTATGTTAGCCCTCTGTCATGATGACTCAGCAAAATGGAGCAAAGTCCATCTGAACCCTTTATAACAGACATTTAAGTTATAAAAGTTATAAGCTTTTAGATACTACACTTACATCACTGACGAGCAGGCTGCACCTCCTGTTGAATGCTGGGTCTGGAAGTGGAGGCTTTACATCAGAGGACGCCTGAAAACACAAAAGCGCACATGAGACTTCTGAGGCCAATAACTACACTCGGGGTGGGACAAAATATCAATATCAGAATCAGAATACTTCTGGACCCCCCTCAGGGAAATTGTTTAGTTGCTCACAGTCAAAGGTAGCCTGGTCCTATCTGGTATATTAGCCTGGTCCTACCAGACTCTGGTACGTTAGCCTGGTCCTACCAGACTCTGGTACGTTAGCCTGGTCCTACCAGACTCTGGTCCATTAGCCTGGTCCTACCAGACTCTGGTACGTTAGCCTGGTCCTACCAGATTCTGGTCCATTAGCCTGGTCCTACCAGACTCTGGTACGTTAGCCTGGTCCTACCAGACTCTGGTACACTAGCCTGGTCCTACCAGACTCTGGTCCACTAGCCTGGGCCTACCAGACTCTGGTACATTAGCCTGGTCCTACCAGACTCTGGTCCATTAGCCTGGTCCTACCAGACTCTGGTCCATTAGCCTGGTCCTACCAGACTCTAGTCCATTTCATGGCCACTCTCCATTGACAAGTGTTAACTTCCTTGAAGGCGGGTACTCTGTTGAAGTTTAAACTATTGGATCTTCCCAGAGCCACTCTGGATCTCCCAGAACCAATCGCTAACGTTTGGTCGTGACGTGGGCTTAGCATCGCTAACGTTAACCTTAGCTAACTTCTTCACCACTAACGGAGCGAGCTGGAAAACCAAACTGTTCCTGAACCCCGTGGGGGAGCAGGACCACGACATCATGGCCACCAACACAACTCAGCAAAGATTGTTCTTGCTCGGGCTTTAACTTCTGGATATTCGGCAGCGTTGCCACAACGGACGAATGGCTTCGCTCGCATCTATCTCCGCCGCCATTACTGAACTACAACTCAAACTAGCGCACGACCTCAACGTCATCGTTCTCAGCCACTCCCTCTGTTCGCTGATTGGACCGGTAGAGATTTGACCGGAGAAAACCCCAAGAATATATCGCAAACCCAGACGTAGTACTGAAGGAAAATGGAAATTGAGCGTATGTGGAGGGCGGAGCCAGGCTAAGGTAAAATAAGAGTAAGAAAAGAGCGAGTCAATCAGTGTATGAAGTCACAGAAAGTAACAAAGCTAAAGTAAAGTGAGAGTAAAGTGTAGTGCATGGTCAACATAAATAACATAAATGAAGTACAGGGTCATTTACAGAAAGGTAAAAAGTGAGCAGGATCAACTGCAACAACTGCACATACGCAGTGGTGCAAGAAGTATTCAGATCCTTTACTACAGTAAACTTACTAATACTACACAGTAAAAATACTCAGTAAAAATGTTGTTTGTCCACCAAAATGTATGTCTTTGTTATTGCACCCTGTTGTTATCTGGTCGGACAGTTCAGCTGTGCGTGTGGTGTGTGTGTGTGTGTGTGTGTGTGTGTGTGTGTGTGTGCGTGCATGCGTGCGTGTGTGTATTTGTGTTGATCTCACCCAACTGTTCTTGTTTTTACTGTATGTTGTTGTCTTTTAGCATTAGTATAATCAACTTGTATTGTATAGGGCCAAATATATATGTATTATTAATGGCTTAATCGTTTCATCTCTTTTTGGGGTGACTTCTTACCACCAGTCCCGCTACAGCGGATGTAAAATAGTCTTTCAGGCTAATTCTGGCACACTTTTACTTTTATGTATTATTAGTTTGTGTTGTCCCCAACAAACAAACCTGAAATAAATACATAAAATAAATACATAAAATAAATAAAATATTGTAGTGGGTTTACTACATTATTCTCTCTGCACGGTCTGCAGCGTTTGTTCCGTTATCTTTCACATTACTCGACACCACACCGTATTTGCGAAAACAAAACCGGTGAGTCAACCGGAGGTAAGTTTCCTAATTCATGCATCGTTAATCCCTCATCCCTTTCTTACAGGCTCTGATTCAGTCCTAAAAATCCCACTATCAAAGGCTAATAATGGCTAATAATCCTCTCTGAGCGCGGATATAATCCTGCAGTGCCAGACGATGCCCCACGCCAGGGTCAATACAAAGACTCACAGTCAGAGCTCAGTGGGGGAGGTGGTTCTAAATCTGCCTCTCAGCAGACTTCATCAAAGTAAAGCAAAATCCTCAAAGCCATTTGGCAGTACACAGGACTTAGCCACACTTTTGGGAACATTGTGTTTATTGAGGTATTGAGCAGGGAAATGATTTAACACTCGTAGTGTCTTCAGGTCAACCATACGCTTGTTTGGTTTGCCTGTATATAAAAGCATAAAGTAGCCTAGAAATGATCACCCAATTCTGTGTTGCATCTTTTTGGCCAACTTCATAACTTATTACCACTAGTTTTACACTTCTGTACGGAATTGATCGTGAATAAATCTCATTTACATGAAATTAAGCCTAATTATTGAGTAAAATACACAGCAATTAGGGAATTGTCTTGACTAATAGTTAAGGTCAGAGAAACATATGGTCATGAATGATCCCAGATTTTCTATCAAATAGACCAGTGGTTCTCAAACTTTTTTTTCAATAATGTGCCCCCTTTTGAATTGTTTCTTTAAGCCAAGTACCCCCTGACCAGCGCTAATCATTTTCGGTAGAAGTGTATATAAACAGGAACAGTACAGCGCTGTCAGCGATAGATTTACTAAACAACAGCCTTGGAACTGAAAAAAACACCCATTTAAATGCTGATGAGAAAAAGAGACAAAAACTTGGAAAGAGATGGTAGAAAGAAGGAAGGAAGGAAGGCAAGAATAGGTCAAAATAATATCAAAAACTTCAAAAACAGTGACATAAGAAGAAAAAAGAGAGAAACTTATAAAAAGTAGAAGGACAGTAGAAGTAAGGAAGGATAGATCAGGTCCAAAGAAAGCGACACAAATGTCACATTTTTGGTAGAAAAAATAATTCTCCATAAAGAGGAAAAATGTTCTGGACAACAGCCTCGTAACTATTAAACATTTTGTTAAATATCTCACGTACCCCCTGCAGTCCTCCAAAGTACCCCTAGGGGTACACGTACCCCCTTTTGAGAAACACTGAAATAGACCACAGAAGTAGTGATCATCAATTAGCGTATGGAACCATCCATGTTATTTTTAGGGAATTTGGTTGAAAAGAAAGCCATGTTTCTGATATAGAAACTTTGAAAACGGGTCATATTTGACCCGAGGACAACAGGAGGGTTAATATGAAGGAATCACGCAATGGTATGGACTCAGTTTGATGCTACTCTGACTTGTAATAGGCAGAACTGTGCCTCTGTCATTCCCACTGCGCACCCCGGACGCCTGTTCTCGCACGAACTCGGTACGAACTCCCAGGAGAAGTAGATCAAGTTTACACCTGACGCGCCAGATGGTTGGTTAACGCTGAACCATCTAAGAAGCCGTCATTGGAAACTGTTAAGAAAAGGTCAAAAAATACCCCGCAGATAATTGGAGGAACCATCCGTCTATCATGTCCGGCATTGTCGCAGCCGTCGCACACACGCCTGAACTCCGCCCTCCTACGTACTTTGCTCAATATTCATTTTCCTTCAGTACTACGTCTCGGTTTGCGATATATTCTTGGGGTTTTCTCCGGTCAAATCTCTACCGGTCCAATCAGCGAACAGAGGGAGTGGCTGAGAACGGTGACGTTGAGGCCGTGCGCTAGTTTGAGTTGTAGTTCAGTAATGGCGAGCGGAGAAAGATGCGAGCGAAGCCATTCGTCCATTGTGGCAATGCCGCCGAATATCCAGAAGTTAAAACCCAAGCAAGAACATCTTTGCTGAGTTGTGTTGGTGGCCATGATGTCGTGGTCCTCCTCCCCACGGGGTTCGGGAACAGTTTGATTTTCCAGCTCGCTGCGTTAGTGGTGAAGGAGTTGGCTAAGGCTAACGCTAGCGATGCTAAGCCGGCGTCACGACCAAAATGTTAGCGATTGGTTCTGGCAGATCCAGAGTGGCTCAGGGCGGGTCATACGCGGGACGCAATCCCCGGTCTCCTGAGTGAAAGGTCCTGTGTTTTACCCATCCTCCACCCCGACCAACCTCCCTACGCAATCGCAAGCTAATGTAAGTCAATGGAGGCCAAACGGCATTGATAAACACGCTAAAAAGCGAGTATGCGTCTTTTTAACACACCAATAATGGCATACAAATTGGCGTGTCATACATACGCCATTTCATGAGATCAGTCTGAGATTTGAGGAAATTCAAAAAGCAAACATCAACGTTTCAGCTTTAGTGCCAAATTATCTCTTCACACATTGCTCTAGAAACAATGCGTCAAAACTGAGTTTGTTATGAATATTTGGATGTAAAACACATGGGGGTCAGTTATATGCAGAAGGTTAACTGAGCTTAATGTTTTGTGGTTGTATGTTGAGTTTAAAAAGTTGTCGGAAGTTCTCACCTCTGATTCCCAGGGTCCAAACAACTTCTTAGCTTGACTCTCCTCTTCCTCTCCATTCTCTTCCTCTCCTCCCTCTTTCTCTTCCTTTTTCTCCTCCTCTTCTTTTGTTAGTTTGTCAGTCCCAACCTCCACCTTCTCCTCTACATCCGTCCTTGTAGTAGTCGCGTCAACAACGGTGGTCATCATCGTCGCTTGCGTTGCCAACGTCTCCTGGGAAGATTCAGCTGTCTTTCCCTCCACCGTTATAACTTCTCTCCTTTCTCCATCTAACACCGGAGCCACTGGAGCCTCCTCTCCGTCCATCAGTCCGTCACCTCTGGGGACAAAGCACAGATCATGTTTGGCCTCAGTTTACTCATTAGGCTGTTTCTTTTATTTATGTCATGCTTAGAAAAAACAACCCTTGACAGCAAAGGTCTTAAAAACAAGGTAATAAGGAACAGGATCATTTAAAGGGGAAACGACTGAGGTAGTTGCAGACAATCTATTCCAAATATTAATGACTTTTGATTTTGAAGAAGTAATTTAAAGTGTTACACACAGAAGATCAAGCCACTAGAGATGTTTATGTGCACATACAACATTTGCATATCTTACACTAAAACAATAAAACCTGGAAGGAAAAGGGGAGCAAACCTACCGAAGTACATTCTCAATTTCTGACATGATGACCTTAAACCTTTGCTAAGACCCGCCCCTCAAACGTCGAAAGGCCAATCACAGCGTAGCATCAAACAGCTCTGACCAGGGTACGAAACTATATCGCTCTGCTCCACAGACTTTCATGCAATCGTTTCAGAGTTTCTTTTTTTTCTGACTTGAGAATGTAGAAGGACCGTCGCCAAGTTGCGTACTATCTCGCCGAGTTAACGTTCAATAAACATTCATTTTCCTAGTCTGGAACTAATTATTCTGCTTATTCTGACACCATTGTATGCAGCACAAACACCCTATCTCGCAATGATAACGAATGTGAAAAATGACTTGTGTATTCGCCATGTAATTGGGATCCTGTCCCAAATTCAATGGGTTCTTCCTTGGCCCATGCTAAACCCTTTTACCAATTGTTATGAAAATCGGGTCAGGAGTTTTTCCTTAATCCTGCTGATAGACAGACAAACAAATCAAGCCAAAAACATGACCTTGCCGAATAAAAGCCATTGAAAACTGATAACTGGAAAGTACCACGCAATGTAAAACTGCAGGCTGTATCTGACTGATCACCTGCCAGGGTCCTTCATGTTATGCTTGTCGAGACACTTTTCGTCCGCTAGCATCTTCGTCCAAGTCATGGCACCACGCAGTGCTCTAGATGTCAAGGTCACCTTTTCAGCTTCGTCAAAATCACCGTGTGAAATTCCTCAGTGTTACTGCCTTTGCTTTCAGATTCTGTAAGGTCACTCTATCAGTAATCACCTATGAATGTCGTAGTGTCTTCACACGTCCCAGATTTTTACCAACCTCGCCTTCCTCTACGGCCCGGGCCCTTTGTTAGCTTCCCGTTCTCACGATCAAAGTCCTCGACGTTGAACTCACCTTGTACGATTTATGGTCTGTTAACAAATCCTCCTTTTTAGCCTTTTAGTTTTCCGAACGTTTGCTTCTGCAAATGGTAGCCACCCTTTTATTTTCTCAGTATCTTCCGATGCTCTCTCTTCAGGTTCTTCAAGGCTTCTTAAAACATTGTGGTCACTCTTTCTTCTTCTGAATTTCTTGGCAGCCTTTCCCTCCAAACTTCTCCGTCCTACCTTTTAGCTTCTTGTGTTTTTTAGCTCTGACTCAACTGAACAGCCTCGTCTAGTCCTGTTCTCTCTCGTGTAATGGCTGACTCTCTTCTGGGTGTCGGTTCGTTGGGGTCTCCTTATCACTTTTAACTTCCACATTTAGCCCTCTACTCAACTCCTTATCACCACTGTGCCCTTCATCACAACCACAGTGCTGGGTACTGTGTGTGTTTGTGTGTGTGTGTGTGTGTGTGTGTGTGTACATACTGTGTGAATGTGTCACTGCCATTTGTGTGAAAGTTGAGGGGTTGAAGGTGAGTTCAGAAAATATTGTAATAAGGAAGGAATGCTCTTGTATCGTTTCTATTTTTTACTTCTGTTCCTATTTGATTTGTATATCCCTCTTTTGTTATTTTTTTTTCAGGGCTGCAAATAACGATTATTTTCACATCTGTCGATTTATAAGGAAATGTCAGAAAATTTCAAAGTTTCCCAAACACCAAGATGACGAACAGAAGTAGTTATTTGTAATGTCTGATGTAATCTCTGTTATTTGTGAAGTTCGGTGCAGTGAAGCTTTTCGAGGTTTAAGTTTTAAATACAAAAGCAATTCTCCGGCTGTTTAATGACAAACAGGCGCGATTCAAGGATCAGCCCAATGACAATGAACAATGAATGAAATAATGAATACATTGCTGCGTTCCGGACACAATTTTTAGCCTGTAAGTTACGACTTCAAGTCACGACTCACCCTTCTAGCTTAGCTAGAGTTAGCTAGCGGCTACCTAACATTGACGTTAGCAAGTGCTAGCTGATACTAGCAATTTCTAGTCAGCTCCATACTTTGGGCTTCACTTAATAAACATAACCTGTAGTAGTACACAATCGTATGTGTA
This sequence comes from Perca flavescens, assembly GCF_004354835.1. Taxonomy (NCBI): domain Eukaryota; kingdom Metazoa; phylum Chordata; class Actinopteri; order Perciformes; family Percidae; genus Perca; species Perca flavescens. The sequence continues at coordinate 25,908,693 of NC_041352.1, forward strand.
TTGTTTTGCATCAACAGGGGTCGCCATTGTTGTTTACGTGTGCGTGACGTTAAAAACTGTAACTGGGAGTACAACCATCTGGTACCAGTTCGCAGGGAGTAAGTTACGGGTTTGACGCGTTCACCGGTAGAAGGTTATGAAAACACGGGTTACGGGGAACGCAGCATATGTATTTATTATTATAACAGAGGATACATGCGAAAATATTGAACCTTTATGGACTACTAGAATCCAATGAAATGATATTGAGGTGTAAACAATAAATAAGTAAAAAATTAAACTTCCCTTGATGGGGTTACAGGTAGATAGCATCGGCTACAGTTGTTTATGATTTAGTTTAGGGACATTTGTATAGAACTGTGTTGTTTGTATGATGTTCATTGGGTCTATATTTGTACGGTCTTAATTTGTTTTTATAACATAATATAACTTTGTACAGCACTTTGTTCAGCCTAGGTTGGTTTTGAATGTGCTCTATAAATAAATTGACTTGACTTGCAGATGGTTCTCTCCAAAAGACTAAAGTTATTTGCATGTACTGTTGATGTGAACTTAGTAACCTCCGGAGTACGTCCAGTCTCAAATACTACTGGACCATTAAAAACTTAACTTAACTTAAAGTACATTTAGAACAGTTTAAGAAAACTTGCGATTAACCACGAGTTAACTATGACACTCATACGATTAATTGTAATTAAACATTTTAATCGATTGACAGCCCTACTTTAAAACACAAATATGGTCTGTGTTTGTCGGAGAAGAGAGGAAGAGAATGAAAGACAAGTTCAGGGCAAAAGGGGAAAATTGATGAGAACAGAAAAGAACGAAAAAGAAAGCTAGTGCATCTTTATCTTCTCTATGTGACTGATGGCTTTTAACACTGGGAAGATGAATATTGTGGATGTGAGCCTGCCAGGCAGCAGGTAGTCTGGCAGTGTGATCAGAGCGTCAGATGGCAGCTGAGGTAAACAGATCTGACCATCTCTGCGCCAAACAACCATCTGCTGCTTCACCAAACACAGCTCAACAACAACAAAACTCACTTATCTCCAGTAACACTGCATCGTCTGCATACGTAGTTACAGATTTCATTTTTTTTTTTAGCACATATAGTCCTCAAATTAAGAGAGATAAACACAGGAATAAATATAATTATAATGGAATTATTTATTCCAACAATAATTTTTTTTGCACACAATCCAAAAATCTGGAGTTTAGAAAGCCAACACAAAGAAAGAGGAAGGAGACGGACATCCAGCCGAAATGAGACACATCCGGCCGAATTTCCGGCGACACCTGAACAATCCCATTAAGATTAGGAGCGACAACTGTAGAGTAGTATGAAAGACCGGAAATCTGTGTCAGGAAGCAGGTTGGGGGGGGTGGAAGGATCAAACAACACAGGACTTTCACCCAGGAGACCGGGGGTTTGGGTCCTGTTTTTGTCACTGAAACGTACATTTTGTAACTCCACCCACCATGTTTTCCCTAATAGCCGGTACACACCAACCAGATGGCCGACTGTCGACAGAAAAAACTGCCTCAGGACACACTGAGGAGACACCGACTTGAGAAACGTAATACGTCTCCATAGCATCAGGCGGCGCTACTCTGTGTTGTCGCCCAGGAAATGACAACCGGCAGCTGATTGGACGAACGCGTCACATGGGGTTTGTTTTCTCCGGAAATTCAAAGCCAGACTGTCATGGCGGCTCGTTCAGAATACGATATCTCATATCGGACTAAAATAGTTCACCGAAAAAACGTGTTTCTGGAAACATTTGAAGAGAGAAATAGTCCGTGATGCAGTTGCTGAATCTGTCTTCATTTCAGATCAACAAAGGTCAGTTTAAAAGATCTTCATCAGATTTTGAGAGACTCTAGTCCACTCATTCTGCTCCCCATTTCCTGGTGAGTCCCGACTGTCCTGCCTCCGACTGAACATGTCAGGTCGGCCAAAATGAACGCCGACAGCCCCCCAGAGTGATGACGGCACGGGACACACCGAACAGACTCGAGTCACCGACCTCGCCAGACTGTCCAACGGCCGATTTTCGTCCCTGTGTGTCCCGGCCTTAAACCTAACTGTCCCGTACTTGTGCTGCATGCCAGTTAAACGTACATTTTTTAAATGTTGCTAAATCTGTCTCGACCGAGAGCGTCAAAATGTGACACCAAGAGTCACGACCATGTGTGAGACTGTTGTGTTAATAAAATGAAACACATGCACTGAACTACCCAATATTTTGTGCAACAACACTGTGACTGTGTCCTTTATTAAAAAAGCCATTGCTTCGTCACCTTTTATTTTCTCTCTTTTTCCAAAGCTGCCTTCAAGTGCGGTCCGAAATGTTGGTTTCCCCCGCCGCTGCAACTGAAGCTTGGAGCCTCAAAAAAATGGCATTCAGTACAACCATAGTGTAGAAACTATTTTGTGGTATTTAGCCTTTTCGATTTTCCACATTACAAACATCCGCGTAGAAATGCCGCCAATAAAACATAAACGCAGGGACCAATCCTGACTAGTTTAGATAGAAACTAGTTAATAAAGTCTTTAAACCCATCATGGGTCTAGTGGCATGAATAACAGCTGAGTCCCGGCTGCACGTCGAGCCTGCAGTCATCACTGTCTCACCCAGAATCACAGAAAACAAGCCTCTCTGGGGACTAAATCAGTCTCTTCTGCAAGCTAAAATGGGAGCCAGTTTTCATAGGTGGTAAAAAAATATATAAATAAATAAAAACAGGAGCGCTCTCTTTCTCTCTCCATCAGATTTTGTTAATGGATTCGTAAAACAGGGAGAAATCCCTCTGATTTTGTCCTGATGTGAACCAAGATTACTTCTCTTTACGCTTTTGATTTCACTTTCACTTCACTACAGATTAGTCTGAATTAAAAAAAAAACATGATCATCTAAATAAGAGATAAGAAAGGATGCTATTGATTTCCATTTAATTACTCTTTCAGATAAACAGACAGCTTGCGTTAAATTCAGCTTCAAGCAAACATGAATCACTCTCTCTATTCCCTACTCTTCTCCCTTCGACCGCCCTCACACCTTCCTCCTCCCCCCTCCTCTTCTCTCAGCACCAGATCGGCCTTCAAAAGAGCTGAGTAATAACATAAAAATGTGTGGGCTGTTGAATTCCACACCATTTGCGAGAGAGAGAGAGAGTGGCAAATGTGTGCATGTGTGTGCATTAATGAAAGCAGAGCAAATGAAGAGAGAGAGAGAGAGAGAGAGAGAGACTGTGGCGTATTAACACAGCGGAATAATGCGATCACTCGATCAGGTAAACAGAGAAGCGTGGAAAGACACCGAGCAGCAGAATGAGAGGAGCTGATGAGTGAGGATTGACAGGACAGTGACACTGTTTTTTAAGACTTTGTTGTATACAGAAAAGATGAAATAAACACTTACTGATCCCCAGAGGGAAATGTAAGTGTCGCATCGGAGCAAGGACGAACATAAGCAGAGATAGATAAAGGAAAATTAAGTACATGAAATGAGACTAAGAACAGAAATGTGATGCCTTAAAATATAAAACCATATTTTTTTTTTTTTTTAGAGAAAGGGAGAGACGGAGATACATATTACAGAAAGAAGGATAATAGAGAAAGATGAACACACTCTACCTTGGCATCATCTGCTGAGAGTCACTGGGTCATCGGGACACACGTGGGGAACAGCATCTGCACACACACATACACACACACACACACACACACACACACACACACACACACACACACACACACACACACACAATTCTTTACATGATGAGACTCTTCCCCTTCCACCTCCTTCATTATTTACTTAAGTGTACATAGCAAAGTGAGGACATTTTGCTATGTGTTATTTCTTACTTAATTATTTAAATGATGCCTAATCTTCATCTTGCTTTTCTATAAAGCTCTGAATGGTTTGGCTCCACCATAAACTGTGCCCTACTGTATGTTGAGACATGCTTAAAAGCTAGGAGCCACTCTACTCTCTCAGGACAGCTACTGTAGCACTGGTACTCCAAATGTGCTAAAGTTTTAATGCCTCTAGCTTGCTGATGGATGTGCTCAGGTTGTCACGCCTTTCGAAGGCAGCTTTAAAACATGTCTTTCTTTTGTTGATGAATTCTTTGTGATGAAATAAAACTGACAGCTTGACTTGTCTTAAAATAAATAAATAAACGATGCTCACTTACTCTCACTGGTTCCAGGAGAAGCTCCTCTTCACACAGCTGATGTAGTCGTAGACGCTGGAGGGCCTGATGATGTTTGTGTGTGTGTGTGTGTGTGTGTGTGTGTGTGTGTGTGTGTGTGTGTGTGTGTGTGTGTGTGTGTGTGTGTGTGTGTGTGTGTGTGTGCGCAACCCGTTGTCATTCACAACTCTTGGTTGGACGCTTGGCGTTTGGTCAGTATGGAACATGTAGTATGTAGAGAGACTACAGTAGAGAGTAGTATGTAGAGAGACTACAGTAGAGAGTAGTATGTAGAGAGACTACAGTAGAGAGTAGTATGTAGAGAGACTACAGTAGAGAGTAGTATGTAGAGAGACTACAGCAGAGAGTAGTATGTAGAGAGACTACAGTAGAGAGTAGTATGTAGAGAGACTACAGTAGAGAGTAGTATGTAGAGAGACTACAGTAGAGAGTAGTATGTAGAGAGACAGCAGTAGAGAGTAGTATGTAGAGAGACTACAGTAGAGAGTAGTATGTAGAGAGACAACAGTAGAGAGTAGTATGTAGAGAGACTACAGTAGAGTAGTATGTAGAGAGACTACAGTAGAGAGTAGTATGTAGAGAGACAGCAGTAGAGAGTAGTATGTAGAGAGACAACAGTAGAGAGTAGTATGTAGAGACAGCAGTAGAGAGTAATATGTAAAGGGACAGCAGTAGTGTCACTGAAACCAACATTTTGTAACTTCCCCCCCCCCATCTTTTCCTCAACCTATAACTGTCCCGTTCTCGTGCCGTGCGTCAGTTAAACGTACGTCCCGACCCAGAGCGTCAAATAATGACGCCAAGAGTCCCGACAAACAAACGCCAAAGGCACCGGACCTAGCGACTGCTTTCGACGCGCTGGGAGTGAGAATGTGTTTGCGGTGGTGTGCGCGATTGTGCTCACTGACCAAAGTGCACCCCTCACTCGTAACATTTCACATTACAGACACACACACACACACACACACACACACACACACACACACACACACACACACACACACACACACACACCACACACAGACATTAACATACAATACTGATCTGCTCCTGAGTCCTTCTGAGTCTTTGCATTTCTGGAGTGTCGGACACGATGCTGAACCCTCGGCCTTTGCTCTCTTCAAAGTCCTTCTTATACTTCACCTGCAGGAAAAAGAGAGGGAAAGAAACACTCGATATATTAGAATACAAATTATGAGTAGCCGTACTCCGTAACAGTTAACAATTTAAATAGTTGGTATTTAGAAAACAGTTACATTGTTGTAGATGTTGTGTATATGACGATACTTCTCTGTTTCACGAGTTTATTCACTCTCTGAATAAATTAAGGCAACTCCATGCATTTCCCAGAAGCCCCGATATGAAAACGAAAAAATTTGCTATTTGCGTGATCAGTCACAATGGAGTCGGAATACAACACACAACCGAGCCAGGGCAGGAATGCGTTTCTATCTTGGAAATTCAAACAGCCTTTCACATTAAAGAAAGAACAGGGAGAACTAAATATAACTGTGCAGCAACCAACCTCCTTTCAGGGTCCAAATTACTCCACCTCCAACCTGAAGAAGTATCTTAAAGTAAGTTATTTTTTTTTAAATTAGCCAATGGTAGTCGTCTGCTGTAGTTTTACAGGTCACCTTGCTATTATATAGTTGACGTTAGAGCTGGACAATATATCGATATTATATTGATATCGTGATATGAGACTAGATATCGTCTTAGATTTTGGATATTGTAATATCGTAATATGGCATCAGTGTTGTCTTTTCCTGGTTTTAAAGGCTGCATTACAGTAAAGTGATGAACTTTTCTGAACTTACCAGACTGTTGTAACTGTTCTATTATTTCCCTTTACCCACTTAGTCATTATATCCACATTACTGATGATTATTTATCTAAAATCTCATTGTGTAACTATTTTGTGAAAGCACCAATAGTCAACACTACAATATCGTTGCGGTATCGATATCGAGGTATTTGGTCAAAAATATCGTGAAGTTTGATTTTCTCCATATCGCCCAGCCCTAGTTGACGTGCGACTTTACATTCTCCTACGTGCTGATTTACTAGCCCCAGAGCCATTGACAGACTGACTAGCCCCGTTTGACATGCTAGCTAACGTTAGCTAAAATTAGCTTAGTCTGCGGTAAGATTTTTGTAGTATGCAGTTCGGGACTGCAAATACAAACATCTATCTGCTTGTTCGGGTACACATTCAGCCAGTTGGAACAGAAAAACACACCAGAGTAGGCCTGTTTAGTAAGCTGTATGTGATGGCGCATTCCTACACTTCTAAAATGCAATTCAATGTGGAAGTAATCCAAGTATTTAGAATACGTTACAAATTACATTTTTGGGCATGTATTCTGACGTTTTGAAAGTATCCTATCCTTCCCAACACTGAACATATACATCCACAGGAGGAGAAAATAAATAAAGCACTGCAGCTCTGACACAAAAATACAAGTTTAGATGCTGCAATCATGACCTGGTACTAGGGCTGGGCGATATATCGATATTATATCAATATCGTGAGATGAGACTAGATATCGTCTTAGATTTTGGATATTGTAATATCGTGATGTGACATAAGTGTCTTTTCCTGGTTTTAAAGGCTGCATTACAGTAAAGTGATGTCATTTTCTGAACTTATCAGACTGTTCTATAATTTGCCTTTACCCACTTAGTCATTATATAACCTGTTTATTATTATTATTATTATTGCAACTGTTCACTGAAATAGCCGGTTTCTATGAAACTACTTGTGACATGTCATATTTGGCTTTGACTTTGACTGAACTGCTCTCACTTTGAGGAAAAAAATATCGGGATATATATCGTATATTGATATTCAGCCAAAATATATCGGGATATGACTTTTGGTCCATATCGCCCAGCCCTGCCTGGTACATGAACTAACAACCTTGATAACTCTTGCAAGATCACTGAAAGCAACAAAACCTATAATCCACATCACAGTGGGGATACAGAGGACCATCTGAAGGTGGATTTTACCTTTGAAAGCACCCACACAGCAGAAATAATTACACCACTCTGCATTCAGACAGAGCACGGTTTCACAAAGTGTGAACAAAAAACTCTAAATATACTATATCTGCTTCCCACATATGTCGACCGGTGATATGCAGGAGATGAAAAGGAATGAGGGTTTTATTTCTGAGTGTAGAACATGATTTTGGGGCATTTATGGCCAGTGATCCAGTTTAATCAAAGCCCCAGGAGCATGAATAGTAGAAGTGTAAATAGCTTCGCCAAGGAGGTCATGTTTTGATGGTTTGTCGGTTTGTTTTTCAGAAGGATTACGGAAAAATTGGCCAGATTTTCACGAATGTTGTTTTCACATTACGGGCCCTATCTTGCATCCGGCACAGCACAAAGCCCGACCCAAGTGTCTTTGCTAGATTAAGACCGACGCAGTTGTCAGTGTCCTGTCCAGCTCCCACGTCATTTAAATAGCAAATGTACCTGCGCCCATCTGTGGCCCATGGGCGTGCTGGTCTTACAGGGAGGTGTGTTCAGGTGCATTCTGGGCGTGCTGGTCTTACAGGGAGGTGTGTTCAGGTGCATTCTGGGCGTGCTGGTCTTACAGGGAGGTGTGTTCAGGTGCATTCTGGGCGTGCTAGTCTTACAGGGAGGTGTGTTCAGGTGCATTCTGGGCGTGCTGGTCTTACAGGGAGGTGTGTTCAGGTGCATTCTGGGCGTGCTGGTCTTACAGGGAGGTGTGTTCAGGTGCATTCTGGGCGTGCTGGTCTTACAGGGAGGTGTGTTCAGGTGCATTTTGGGCGTGCTAGTCTTACAGGGAGGTGTGTTCAGGTGCATTCTGGGTGTGCTGGTCTTACAGGGAGGTGTGTTCAGGTGCATTCTGGGCGTGCTAGTCTTACAGGGAGGTGTGTTCAGGTGCATTCTGGGCGTGCTGGTCTTACAGGGAGGTGTGTTCAGGTGCATTCTGGGCGTGCTGGTCTTACAGGGAGGTGTGTTCAGGTGCATTCTGGGCGTGCTGGTCTTGCAGGGAGGTGTGTTCAGGTGCATTCTGGGCGTGCTGGTCTTACAAGGAAGTGTGTTCAGGTGCATTCTGGGCGTGCTGGTCTTACAGGGAGGTATGTTCAGGTGCATTCTGGGTGTGCTGGTCTAACAGGGAGGTGTGTTCAGGTGCATTCTGGGCGTGCTGGTCTTACAGGGAGGTGTGTTCAGGTGCATTCTGGGCATGCTGGTCTTACAGGGAGGTGTGTTCAGGTGCATTCTGGGCATGCTGGTCTTACAGGGAGGTGTGTTCAGGTGCATTCTGGGCGTATTGCTATCTTGAGACAGTGGGAAGTGATCGCACCATTGACCAACAAAAACGTGGTCTAAAGTCAATAACGCAGCATTTCATTGTTATTTTAACAGCAAATTAGTAAATTACTATTACTACGTTAACACTATGCTTGTTACACACACAGGGTCGCACAGCAGCACATACACATGCAGGAGATTAAAAATACAAATATTAGTGTGCAAATCCTCCATAACAGCAATGCTCCAAGGTCCAAACGCGCCTGGCTTTTAAAGGGAATGGGAGCTGATCTCTGATTGGTTGATTGCATGTTACGCCCAAAACACACCTCTGATTAATGAAGACACTAAGGACAACCCTTTAGGACCAGGCGCCCGGCAGAGGGAGCCTTTTTTCCGCCGTCAAACTAGCAAAAGTGGATTTGGACACGCCCTAAACACACCTGTGCCGGGCACGTCACACCATGCGCTCGGATCGTTAAAATAGGGCCCTACGACTTAAAGCTCATGAAGACAACGAGGTCGAAGAATGACTTACAAAGCTGGAAACTGGGACCATCCAAGGGGCACGTGAAAGCACCATTGGCCTTGGCGGAGGTCAGCGCTCTCCGGGAACCAATCAAACTTGGTTATTTGTTTTCACCGTCCAGCTGCCACAAATAACTCACTAAAGCACCAAATGTGGATTAATCTGCCGCTACAAATAGTCCCCAACAAATGCTCTTTTTCCTCCCGTTTGTTTGATAAAAACTAGGGCTGGTCCGAATACCATTTTTTGAGCTTCTAAGCTTCGGTAGTAATGAGCATCGAATATTCGAAGCTTCGGAACATATTATTATCTCTAATAAAGGCAGGAATCTCTATGTGTCTGTCTGTCTGTTTGCATTTTGATTATTTTGAGAACCTTTCATCCGAACGACTTCACAAGGGAGTGCAGCAGTGTTGTATTTGGTGCAATATAGACAGACAGGCCAGACGCGTTCAGAATTAATAAACTTTTAACCTCTCAAGGATCAGCCTACCGTCAACGGGACACTTTGTGACTGGGGCGTCGCTGTAACCTCCATAAAACTTCCAATCATGAGCGTTATTATAACTTCAAAGCATTAAATCTTTAAAATATACAGCCATGTACACAACTGTTACAAAGTAACATAAAATAAAACAATTCAGCCGTAATCTGCGCAGCCGAGAGTGCATGCATACCTGTTGTCGTTGTCCTTTCAGCAACAAAGTGGTATTTTGACCAAAACTTGATTTTCATAAATCCCCAAGAGTCCCAGGAAATGTAATATCCGAGCTTTATATTCCAAAACGATCTCTTCGCCTCACGATGTTGAAGTTTCTGGCCGAATCACAACGGAAAAACGCAAAACAGTTTTCCATTTCTGCACTTGTTATCGCCGCTAGCTTCTCTGCCCAGCTCGCTAAATGCTCGAAAGTGGGCGTCATCGTGTACCGACTATAGGCTCGTTGGAGATGAGCCAGATCTGCGCAGAATCGATCACCGGCGATCGCCGCCCAAAGCATGCCGGTTAGATTCTTGTCCGACTTGATCCCGACTTGCTCTGACGTCATGCACACGTGGGCAACGGTAATCTCACGAGACCAAGGCGGCCGCAGTTCTGAGACGCAGGTAGCGCAGTTGCTTTTCATCAAGGGGGTAAGCTTCGCTTCAGAACTCGAGCCATCTATGGCGCCATTTTGTTGCTAACTGGCCATCACCTCCTGTTAGCATTCCGCTGACTGCCATTATTTTTTTACGTCACTTGACAGACGAATAACTTTACATCCAAAGCGTTTAAAGACTCGATTTGTCCGTTGTTTATTTCTAAAGAAACACGACAATAAAAGGCTCCATTACCTTGTAGCTCACGTTATGGCTCCGTAGCAGACGCTTTTATAAAAATAGGCTAACGATTGGGTCATAACCACAAGACTTACTGTCACACAGTAGAGGAATTACCGTATAGTACAGGAGAAGCTCACAGGCAGTTTGGACTTCCATTAGCTGTTTAGGTTTAATTACTAATGTTAACTAGTATGTTAGTGATCAGTAATTACTAATGTTAACTAGCATGTTAGTTAGCAATAATTAGCCTGTGTCTATGTTATCTCCTTACATATACCTACGCTCTCCGTCTCTGTAAGATTGGGAATGATTGAGATTTCTCTCGGCACAGCTACCAGAAGACTTCACACTTTCAGACACGTTGCTCACGTCACATCTACGTTGTCTCTCTCAGTTGGAGGCTGCGCAGTAAAGCTGGCCATCACCGGAAAAGTGCTTCTAATAGCCTTCACTGGTCTCCGTCCAGAGCAACGGGCTCTGTTGGTCCATTATATATATGTCAATGCTTTTCACCAACTGCAAGAGCCAGGCGGACGCAGGCGGACCCACTGCATGCTGGGAAACGCCGGCCTCTCAGCTGATCGAACAGCTGATTGGTTCAGAATCGACTCAACATGATGACATGACATGATTTTATGTAAACTTTTTTATTGATTTTGAATCGGAGGGATTTTAACTGCGATTTGTCTGATTTAAAAGCTTATTCTGTACAGAACACATGTTGTGAGGCTTATAGTTATGTTTAGAAGTCAGAGAGACTAAATCTGTTCAGATTACAGATCATCTACAGTCTGTTGGTAATTAAAATCAGCAACAGATCACATGTAGAGCATTCTGACAGCTACTCTGTCATAATAAAATCAACTGGAGACTGTGTAGGAGCTGATATACGGGTCTGATAACATTTTATTAAATCGGAATTGAACCACAGTGTTTGTGTCACTTCCTGTTCAGCCTAGTTCTTCTAGTTCTTCTTCTTCGTAGTTTATTGGCGGTTGGCAAACCAACTTAAATGTGCGTTACTGCCACCAACTGGACTGGAGTGTGAACGAGAGATAAATGCAGAAAATAAATAAACCAAAATAAAAAATAAACGAATATTCGAATGTCAAATTTTCCAATCGAATACCAACCCACCGAACGAATATTCGAATATTTGGGTCCAGCCCTAATAAAAACTAATAGTGAGACGCTTTTTTTAGGCTCTTACTAATTAACTGTATATATTTGTGTTTTTAAAGATCCACGCCACTTCAGTAGAAAGGCGAGAGACACAGACAGGAAGTCGGACAGTAGACGTGTTGACAATAACAAAAATATTGAATGCCACCGGCCTGGTTTATCCAAATACAAATTATCGCAGCCGAAAAGCAGGCAGAGAGGATAATTTACAGCCCACAGACGCAGCGGCAGCAGCAACAACAGAGCAGCGGGAGGTCAATTCTCCCTCCCGCTGCACTTCACTTCGACCTTCAGAGGAAAGCCTGCAGCTCATTTAGCCATCAAGCCATCCTGCTGGTGTCTATCAGTCACCGTACGAACCCATTAGCCCTCCGAACACAGTT